>NW_027639341.1:137500-253453 GCF_949152265.1 Phoxinus phoxinus | reverse complement strand
TGGGTCAGTTCGAAACGCGTCGCGGGATATATGCCTGAATGATAGACCGTAAAATGAGACTAGCCGCCATCATTTTGTGTGGGTGATGTGGCAGAGCAGTGTGTGTTTTCTCCTGGTCCATACAGACTTGGAGTTGGTCATTTTTCTCCATCCATTTGATGTCGAGTATCTATGTGCCTGAATGACAGACCGTAAAATGAAACTAGCCGCCATCATTTTTCGTGTGTGGGTGATGTAGCAGAGCAGTGTGTATTTTCTCCTGGTCCATACAGACTTTGAGTTGGTCATTTTTCTCCATCCATTTGATGTTGAGTATCTCCCTTCGTCCATTTAGACGTTGGTTTTGTTGTGTATGTCCCCTCCTACACCTTCACTAACACCTACCAACATTTTATTTGCATCAAGCCCTCATTGGAGCACCCCATGGCAATTTAGCCCTATTTTAAAATCTCATACACCCCTCTTATTTCGTCCTGGGTGACCATTAGTGGCCAGTAGAAGGTAGGCCAGTGCACAGCCATTTCTGGAAACAGATCTTGGATTTTTCATTCCCCTGACCGAGCCAGTGCCACTGACTCTGGGCTTTTGGGAGCCCCTGGTCGGAGTTTGAGTGTGTTGTATGGAGTTTTAAAATGTAAAAATTAAAAACAAAATGGATGATAGCAAATATAATATTCATGACGCACTATATGATGCTGATGGTATTTTTTGTGAGGGTGGGAGGGGCCACGCCCTCTGACACTATATAGTAGAGAGGGAAAACAGAGAATTAAGTCATTCCAATCCGCCTGATGAGAACCTTGGGTCAGTTCGAAACGCGTCGCGGGATATATGCCTGAATGATAGACCGTAAAATGAGACTAGCCGCCATCATTTTGTGTGGGTGATGTGGCAGAGCAGTGTGTGTTTTCTCCTGGTCCATACAGACTTGGAGTTGGTCATTTTTCTCCATCCATTTGATGTCGAGTATCTATGTGCCTGAATGACAGACCGTAAAATGAAACTAGCCGCCATCATTTTTCGTGTGTGGGTGATGTAGCAGAGCAGTGTGTATTTTCTCCTGGTCCATACAGACTTTGAGTTGGTCATTTTTCTCCATCCATTTGATGTTGAGTATCTCCCTTCGTCCATTTAGACGTTGGTTTTGTTGTGTATGTCCCCTCCTACACCTTCACTAACACCTACCAACATTTTATTTGCATCAAGCCCTCATTGGAGCACCCCATGGCAATTTAGCCCTATTTTAAAATCTCATACACCCCTCTTATTTCGTCCTGGGTGACCATTAGTGGCCAGTAGAAGGTAGGCCAGTGCACAGCCATTTCTGGAAACAGATCTTGGATTTTTCATTCCCCTGACCGAGCCAGTGCCACTGACTCTGGGCTTTTGGGAGCCCCTGGTCGGAGTTTGAGTGTGTTGTATGGAGTTTTAAAATGTAAAAATTAAAAACAAAATGGATGATAGCAAATATAATATTCATGACGCACTATATGATGCTGATGGTATTTTTTGTGAGGGTGGGAGGGGCCACGCCCTCTGACACTATATAGTAGAGAGGGAAAACAGAGAATTAAGTCATTCCAATCCGCCTGATGAGAACCTTGGGTCAGTTCGAAACGCGTCGCGGGATATATGCCTGAATGATAGACCGTAAAATGAGACTAGCCGCCATCATTTTGTGTGGGTGATGTGGCAGAGCAGTGTGTGTTTTCTCCTGGTCCATACAGACTTGGAGTTGGTCATTTTTCTCCATCCATTTGATGTCGAGTATCTATGTGCCTGAATGACAGACCGTAAAATGAAACTAGCCGCCATCATTTTTCGTGTGTGGGTGATGTAGCAGAGCAGTGTGTATTTTCTCCTGGTCCATACAGACTTTGAGTTGGTCATTTTTCTCCATCCATTTGATGTTGAGTATCTCCCTTCGTCCATTTAGACGTTGGTTTTGTTGTGTATGTCCCCTCCTACACCTTCACTAACACCTACCAACATTTTATTTGCATCAAGCCCTCATTGGAGCACCCCATGGCAATTTAGCCCTATTTTAAAATCTCATACACCCCTCTTATTTCGTCCTGGGTGACCATTAGTGGCCAGTAGAAGGTAGGCCAGTGCACAGCCATTTCTGGAAACAGATCTTGGATTTTTCATTCCCCTGACCGAGCCAGTGCCACTGACTCTGGGCTTTTGGGAGCCCCTGGTCGGAGTTTGAGTGTGTTGTATGGAGTTTTAAAATGTAAAAATTAAAAACAAAATGGATGATAGCAAATATAATATTCATGACGCACTATATGATGCTGATGGTATTTTTTGTGAGGGTGGGAGGGGCCACGCCCTCTGACACTATATAGTAGAGAGGGAAAACAGAGAATTAAGTCATTCCAATCCGCCTGATGAGAACCTTGGGTCAGTTCGAAACGCGTCGCGGGATATATGCCTGAATGATAGACCGTAAAATGAGACTAGCCGCCATCATTTTGTGTGGGTGATGTGGCAGAGCAGTGTGTGTTTTCTCCTGGTCCATACAGACTTGGAGTTGGTCATTTTTCTCCATCCATTTGATGTCGAGTATCTATGTGCCTGAATGACAGACCGTAAAATGAAACTAGCCGCCATCATTTTTCGTGTGTGGGTGATGTAGCAGAGCAGTGTGTATTTTCTCCTGGTCCATACAGACTTTGAGTTGGTCATTTTTCTCCATCCATTTGATGTTGAGTATCTCCCTTCGTCCATTTAGACGTTGGTTTTGTTGTGTATGTCCCCTCCTACACCTTCACTAACACCTACCAACATTTTATTTGCATCAAGCCCTCATTGGAGCACCCCATGGCAATTTAGCCCTATTTTAAAATCTCATACACCCCTCTTATTTCGTCCTGGGTGACCATTAGTGGCCAGTAGAAGGTAGGCCAGTGCACAGCCATTTCTGGAAACAGATCTTGGATTTTTCATTCCCCTGACCGAGCCAGTGCCACTGACTCTGGGCTTTTGGGAGCCCCTGGTCGGAGTTTGAGTGTGTTGTATGGAGTTTTAAAATGTAAAAATTAAAAACAAAATGGATGATAGCAAATATAATATTCATGACGCACTATATGATGCTGATGGTATTTTTTGTGAGGGTGGGAGGGGCCACGCCCTCTGACACTATATAGTAGAGAGGGAAAACAGAGAATTAAGTCATTCCAATCCGCCTGATGAGAACCTTGGGTCAGTTCGAAACGCGTCGCGGGATATATGCCTGAATGATAGACCGTAAAATGAGACTAGCCGCCATCATTTTGTGTGGGTGATGTGGCAGAGCAGTGTGTGTTTTCTCCTGGTCCATACAGACTTGGAGTTGGTCATTTTTCTCCATCCATTTGATGTCGAGTATCTATGTGCCTGAATGACAGACCGTAAAATGAAACTAGCCGCCATCATTTTTCGTGTGTGGGTGATGTAGCAGAGCAGTGTGTATTTTCTCCTGGTCCATACAGACTTTGAGTTGGTCATTTTTCTCCATCCATTTGATGTTGAGTATCTCCCTTCGTCCATTTAGACGTTGGTTTTGTTGTGTATGTCCCCTCCTACACCTTCACTAACACCTACCAACATTTTATTTGCATCAAGCCCTCATTGGAGCACCCCATGGCAATTTAGCCCTATTTTAAAATCTCATACACCCCTCTTATTTCGTCCTGGGTGACCATTAGTGGCCAGTAGAAGGTAGGCCAGTGCACAGCCATTTCTGGAAACAGATCTTGGATTTTTCATTCCCCTGACCGAGCCAGTGCCACTGACTCTGGGCTTTTGGGAGCCCCTGGTCGGAGTTTGAGTGTGTTGTATGGAGTTTTAAAATGTAAAAATTAAAAACAAAATGGATGATAGCAAATATAATATTCATGACGCACTATATGATGCTGATGGTATTTTTTGTGAGGGTGGGAGGGGCCACGCCCTCTGACACTATATAGTAGAGAGGGAAAACAGAGAATTAAGTCATTCCAATCCGCCTGATGAGAACCTTGGGTCAGTTCGAAACGCGTCGCGGGATATATGCCTGAATGATAGACCGTAAAATGAGACTAGCCGCCATCATTTTGTGTGGGTGATGTGGCAGAGCAGTGTGTGTTTTCTCCTGGTCCATACAGACTTGGAGTTGGTCATTTTTCTCCATCCATTTGATGTCGAGTATCTATGTGCCTGAATGACAGACCGTAAAATGAAACTAGCCGCCATCATTTTTCGTGTGTGGGTGATGTAGCAGAGCAGTGTGTATTTTCTCCTGGTCCATACAGACTTTGAGTTGGTCATTTTTCTCCATCCATTTGATGTTGAGTATCTCCCTTCGTCCATTTAGACGTTGGTTTTGTTGTGTATGTCCCCTCCTACACCTTCACTAACACCTACCAACATTTTATTTGCATCAAGCCCTCATTGGAGCACCCCATGGCAATTTAGCCCTATTTTAAAATCTCATACACCCCTCTTATTTCGTCCTGGGTGACCATTAGTGGCCAGTAGAAGGTAGGCCAGTGCACAGCCATTTCTGGAAACAGATCTTGGATTTTTCATTCCCCTGACCGAGCCAGTGCCACTGACTCTGGGCTTTTGGGAGCCCCTGGTCGGAGTTTGAGTGTGTTGTATGGAGTTTTAAAATGTAAAAATTAAAAACAAAATGGATGATAGCAAATATAATATTCATGACGCACTATATGATGCTGATGGTATTTTTTGTGAGGGTGGGAGGGGCCACGCCCTCTGACACTATATAGTAGAGAGGGAAAACAGAGAATTAAGTCATTCCAATCCGCCTGATGAGAACCTTGGGTCAGTTCGAAACGCGTCGCGGGATATATGCCTGAATGATAGACCGTAAAATGAGACTAGCCGCCATCATTTTGTGTGGGTGATGTGGCAGAGCAGTGTGTGTTTTCTCCTGGTCCATACAGACTTGGAGTTGGTCATTTTTCTCCATCCATTTGATGTCGAGTATCTATGTGCCTGAATGACAGACCGTAAAATGAAACTAGCCGCCATCATTTTTCGTGTGTGGGTGATGTAGCAGAGCAGTGTGTATTTTCTCCTGGTCCATACAGACTTTGAGTTGGTCATTTTTCTCCATCCATTTGATGTTGAGTATCTCCCTTCGTCCATTTAGACGTTGGTTTTGTTGTGTATGTCCCCTCCTACACCTTCACTAACACCTACCAACATTTTATTTGCATCAAGCCCTCATTGGAGCACCCCATGGCAATTTAGCCCTATTTTAAAATCTCATACACCCCTCTTATTTCGTCCTGGGTGACCATTAGTGGCCAGTAGAAGGTAGGCCAGTGCACAGCCATTTCTGGAAACAGATCTTGGATTTTTCATTCCCCTGACCGAGCCAGTGCCACTGACTCTGGGCTTTTGGGAGCCCCTGGTCGGAGTTTGAGTGTGTTGTATGGAGTTTTAAAATGTAAAAATTAAAAACAAAATGGATGATAGCAAATATAATATTCATGACGCACTATATGATGCTGATGGTATTTTTTGTGAGGGTGGGAGGGGCCACGCCCTCTGACACTATATAGTAGAGAGGGAAAACAGAGAATTAAGTCATTCCAATCCGCCTGATGAGAACCTTGGGTCAGTTCGAAACGCGTCGCGGGATATATGCCTGAATGATAGACCGTAAAATGAGACTAGCCGCCATCATTTTGTGTGGGTGATGTGGCAGAGCAGTGTGTGTTTTCTCCTGGTCCATACAGACTTGGAGTTGGTCATTTTTCTCCATCCATTTGATGTCGAGTATCTATGTGCCTGAATGACAGACCGTAAAATGAAACTAGCCGCCATCATTTTTCGTGTGTGGGTGATGTAGCAGAGCAGTGTGTATTTTCTCCTGGTCCATACAGACTTTGAGTTGGTCATTTTTCTCCATCCATTTGATGTTGAGTATCTCCCTTCGTCCATTTAGACGTTGGTTTTGTTGTGTATGTCCCCTCCTACACCTTCACTAACACCTACCAACATTTTATTTGCATCAAGCCCTCATTGGAGCACCCCATGGCAATTTAGCCCTATTTTAAAATCTCATACACCCCTCTTATTTCGTCCTGGGTGACCATTAGTGGCCAGTAGAAGGTAGGCCAGTGCACAGCCATTTCTGGAAACAGATCTTGGATTTTTCATTCCCCTGACCGAGCCAGTGCCACTGACTCTGGGCTTTTGGGAGCCCCTGGTCGGAGTTTGAGTGTGTTGTATGGAGTTTTAAAATGTAAAAATTAAAAACAAAATGGATGATAGCAAATATAATATTCATGACGCACTATATGATGCTGATGGTATTTTTTGTGAGGGTGGGAGGGGCCACGCCCTCTGACACTATATAGTAGAGAGGGAAAACAGAGAATTAAGTCATTCCAATCCGCCTGATGAGAACCTTGGGTCAGTTCGAAACGCGTCGCGGGATATATGCCTGAATGATAGACCGTAAAATGAGACTAGCCGCCATCATTTTGTGTGGGTGATGTGGCAGAGCAGTGTGTGTTTTCTCCTGGTCCATACAGACTTGGAGTTGGTCATTTTTCTCCATCCATTTGATGTCGAGTATCTATGTGCCTGAATGACAGACCGTAAAATGAAACTAGCCGCCATCATTTTTCGTGTGTGGGTGATGTAGCAGAGCAGTGTGTATTTTCTCCTGGTCCATACAGACTTTGAGTTGGTCATTTTTCTCCATCCATTTGATGTTGAGTATCTCCCTTCGTCCATTTAGACGTTGGTTTTGTTGTGTATGTCCCCTCCTACACCTTCACTAACACCTACCAACATTTTATTTGCATCAAGCCCTCATTGGAGCACCCCATGGCAATTTAGCCCTATTTTAAAATCTCATACACCCCTCTTATTTCGTCCTGGGTGACCATTAGTGGCCAGTAGAAGGTAGGCCAGTGCACAGCCATTTCTGGAAACAGATCTTGGATTTTTCATTCCCCTGACCGAGCCAGTGCCACTGACTCTGGGCTTTTGGGAGCCCCTGGTCGGAGTTTGAGTGTGTTGTATGGAGTTTTAAAATGTAAAAATTAAAAACAAAATGGATGATAGCAAATATAATATTCATGACGCACTATATGATGCTGATGGTATTTTTTGTGAGGGTGGGAGGGGCCACGCCCTCTGACACTATATAGTAGAGAGGGAAAACAGAGAATTAAGTCATTCCAATCCGCCTGATGAGAACCTTGGGTCAGTTCGAAACGCGTCGCGGGATATATGCCTGAATGATAGACCGTAAAATGAGACTAGCCGCCATCATTTTGTGTGGGTGATGTGGCAGAGCAGTGTGTGTTTTCTCCTGGTCCATACAGACTTGGAGTTGGTCATTTTTCTCCATCCATTTGATGTCGAGTATCTATGTGCCTGAATGACAGACCGTAAAATGAAACTAGCCGCCATCATTTTTCGTGTGTGGGTGATGTAGCAGAGCAGTGTGTATTTTCTCCTGGTCCATACAGACTTTGAGTTGGTCATTTTTCTCCATCCATTTGATGTTGAGTATCTCCCTTCGTCCATTTAGACGTTGGTTTTGTTGTGTATGTCCCCTCCTACACCTTCACTAACACCTACCAACATTTTATTTGCATCAAGCCCTCATTGGAGCACCCCATGGCAATTTAGCCCTATTTTAAAATCTCATACACCCCTCTTATTTCGTCCTGGGTGACCATTAGTGGCCAGTAGAAGGTAGGCCAGTGCACAGCCATTTCTGGAAACAGATCTTGGATTTTTCATTCCCCTGACCGAGCCAGTGCCACTGACTCTGGGCTTTTGGGAGCCCCTGGTCGGAGTTTGAGTGTGTTGTATGGAGTTTTAAAATGTAAAAATTAAAAACAAAATGGATGATAGCAAATATAATATTCATGACGCACTATATGATGCTGATGGTATTTTTTGTGAGGGTGGGAGGGGCCACGCCCTCTGACACTATATAGTAGAGAGGGAAAACAGAGAATTAAGTCATTCCAATCCGCCTGATGAGAACCTTGGGTCAGTTCGAAACGCGTCGCGGGATATATGCCTGAATGATAGACCGTAAAATGAGACTAGCCGCCATCATTTTGTGTGGGTGATGTGGCAGAGCAGTGTGTGTTTTCTCCTGGTCCATACAGACTTGGAGTTGGTCATTTTTCTCCATCCATTTGATGTCGAGTATCTATGTGCCTGAATGACAGACCGTAAAATGAAACTAGCCGCCATCATTTTTCGTGTGTGGGTGATGTAGCAGAGCAGTGTGTATTTTCTCCTGGTCCATACAGACTTTGAGTTGGTCATTTTTCTCCATCCATTTGATGTTGAGTATCTCCCTTCGTCCATTTAGACGTTGGTTTTGTTGTGTATGTCCCCTCCTACACCTTCACTAACACCTACCAACATTTTATTTGCATCAAGCCCTCATTGGAGCACCCCATGGCAATTTAGCCCTATTTTAAAATCTCATACACCCCTCTTATTTCGTCCTGGGTGACCATTAGTGGCCAGTAGAAGGTAGGCCAGTGCACAGCCATTTCTGGAAACAGATCTTGGATTTTTCATTCCCCTGACCGAGCCAGTGCCACTGACTCTGGGCTTTTGGGAGCCCCTGGTCGGAGTTTGAGTGTGTTGTATGGAGTTTTAAAATGTAAAAATTAAAAACAAAATGGATGATAGCAAATATAATATTCATGACGCACTATATGATGCTGATGGTATTTTTTGTGAGGGTGGGAGGGGCCACGCCCTCTGACACTATATAGTAGAGAGGGAAAACAGAGAATTAAGTCATTCCAATCCGCCTGATGAGAACCTTGGGTCAGTTCGAAACGCGTCGCGGGATATATGCCTGAATGATAGACCGTAAAATGAGACTAGCCGCCATCATTTTGTGTGGGTGATGTGGCAGAGCAGTGTGTGTTTTCTCCTGGTCCATACAGACTTGGAGTTGGTCATTTTTCTCCATCCATTTGATGTCGAGTATCTATGTGCCTGAATGACAGACCGTAAAATGAAACTAGCCGCCATCATTTTTCGTGTGTGGGTGATGTAGCAGAGCAGTGTGTATTTTCTCCTGGTCCATACAGACTTTGAGTTGGTCATTTTTCTCCATCCATTTGATGTTGAGTATCTCCCTTCGTCCATTTAGACGTTGGTTTTGTTGTGTATGTCCCCTCCTACACCTTCACTAACACCTACCAACATTTTATTTGCATCAAGCCCTCATTGGAGCACCCCATGGCAATTTAGCCCTATTTTAAAATCTCATACACCCCTCTTATTTCGTCCTGGGTGACCATTAGTGGCCAGTAGAAGGTAGGCCAGTGCACAGCCATTTCTGGAAACAGATCTTGGATTTTTCATTCCCCTGACCGAGCCAGTGCCACTGACTCTGGGCTTTTGGGAGCCCCTGGTCGGAGTTTGAGTGTGTTGTATGGAGTTTTAAAATGTAAAAATTAAAAACAAAATGGATGATAGCAAATATAATATTCATGACGCACTATATGATGCTGATGGTATTTTTTGTGAGGGTGGGAGGGGCCACGCCCTCTGACACTATATAGTAGAGAGGGAAAACAGAGAATTAAGTCATTCCAATCCGCCTGATGAGAACCTTGGGTCAGTTCGAAACGCGTCGCGGGATATATGCCTGAATGATAGACCGTAAAATGAGACTAGCCGCCATCATTTTGTGTGGGTGATGTGGCAGAGCAGTGTGTGTTTTCTCCTGGTCCATACAGACTTGGAGTTGGTCATTTTTCTCCATCCATTTGATGTCGAGTATCTATGTGCCTGAATGACAGACCGTAAAATGAAACTAGCCGCCATCATTTTTCGTGTGTGGGTGATGTAGCAGAGCAGTGTGTATTTTCTCCTGGTCCATACAGACTTTGAGTTGGTCATTTTTCTCCATCCATTTGATGTTGAGTATCTCCCTTCGTCCATTTAGACGTTGGTTTTGTTGTGTATGTCCCCTCCTACACCTTCACTAACACCTACCAACATTTTATTTGCATCAAGCCCTCATTGGAGCACCCCATGGCAATTTAGCCCTATTTTAAAATCTCATACACCCCTCTTATTTCGTCCTGGGTGACCATTAGTGGCCAGTAGAAGGTAGGCCAGTGCACAGCCATTTCTGGAAACAGATCTTGGATTTTTCATTCCCCTGACCGAGCCAGTGCCACTGACTCTGGGCTTTTGGGAGCCCCTGGTCGGAGTTTGAGTGTGTTGTATGGAGTTTTAAAATGTAAAAATTAAAAACAAAATGGATGATAGCAAATATAATATTCATGACGCACTATATGATGCTGATGGTATTTTTTGTGAGGGTGGGAGGGGCCACGCCCTCTGACACTATATAGTAGAGAGGGAAAACAGAGAATTAAGTCATTCCAATCCGCCTGATGAGAACCTTGGGTCAGTTCGAAACGCGTCGCGGGATATATGCCTGAATGATAGACCGTAAAATGAGACTAGCCGCCATCATTTTGTGTGGGTGATGTGGCAGAGCAGTGTGTGTTTTCTCCTGGTCCATACAGACTTGGAGTTGGTCATTTTTCTCCATCCATTTGATGTCGAGTATCTATGTGCCTGAATGACAGACCGTAAAATGAAACTAGCCGCCATCATTTTTCGTGTGTGGGTGATGTAGCAGAGCAGTGTGTATTTTCTCCTGGTCCATACAGACTTTGAGTTGGTCATTTTTCTCCATCCATTTGATGTTGAGTATCTCCCTTCGTCCATTTAGACGTTGGTTTTGTTGTGTATGTCCCCTCCTACACCTTCACTAACACCTACCAACATTTTATTTGCATCAAGCCCTCATTGGAGCACCCCATGGCAATTTAGCCCTATTTTAAAATCTCATACACCCCTCTTATTTCGTCCTGGGTGACCATTAGTGGCCAGTAGAAGGTAGGCCAGTGCACAGCCATTTCTGGAAACAGATCTTGGATTTTTCATTCCCCTGACCGAGCCAGTGCCACTGACTCTGGGCTTTTGGGAGCCCCTGGTCGGAGTTTGAGTGTGTTGTATGGAGTTTTAAAATGTAAAAATTAAAAACAAAATGGATGATAGCAAATATAATATTCATGACGCACTATATGATGCTGATGGTATTTTTTGTGAGGGTGGGAGGGGCCACGCCCTCTGACACTATATAGTAGAGAGGGAAAACAGAGAATTAAGTCATTCCAATCCGCCTGATGAGAACCTTGGGTCAGTTCGAAACGCGTCGCGGGATATATGCCTGAATGATAGACCGTAAAATGAGACTAGCCGCCATCATTTTGTGTGGGTGATGTGGCAGAGCAGTGTGTGTTTTCTCCTGGTCCATACAGACTTGGAGTTGGTCATTTTTCTCCATCCATTTGATGTCGAGTATCTATGTGCCTGAATGACAGACCGTAAAATGAAACTAGCCGCCATCATTTTTCGTGTGTGGGTGATGTAGCAGAGCAGTGTGTATTTTCTCCTGGTCCATACAGACTTTGAGTTGGTCATTTTTCTCCATCCATTTGATGTTGAGTATCTCCCTTCGTCCATTTAGACGTTGGTTTTGTTGTGTATGTCCCCTCCTACACCTTCACTAACACCTACCAACATTTTATTTGCATCAAGCCCTCATTGGAGCACCCCATGGCAATTTAGCCCTATTTTAAAATCTCATACACCCCTCTTATTTCGTCCTGGGTGACCATTAGTGGCCAGTAGAAGGTAGGCCAGTGCACAGCCATTTCTGGAAACAGATCTTGGATTTTTCATTCCCCTGACCGAGCCAGTGCCACTGACTCTGGGCTTTTGGGAGCCCCTGGTCGGAGTTTGAGTGTGTTGTATGGAGTTTTAAAATGTAAAAATTAAAAACAAAATGGATGATAGCAAATATAATATTCATGACGCACTATATGATGCTGATGGTATTTTTTGTGAGGGTGGGAGGGGCCACGCCCTCTGACACTATATAGTAGAGAGGGAAAACAGAGAATTAAGTCATTCCAATCCGCCTGATGAGAACCTTGGGTCAGTTCGAAACGCGTCGCGGGATATATGCCTGAATGATAGACCGTAAAATGAGACTAGCCGCCATCATTTTGTGTGGGTGATGTGGCAGAGCAGTGTGTGTTTTCTCCTGGTCCATACAGACTTGGAGTTGGTCATTTTTCTCCATCCATTTGATGTCGAGTATCTATGTGCCTGAATGACAGACCGTAAAATGAAACTAGCCGCCATCATTTTTCGTGTGTGGGTGATGTAGCAGAGCAGTGTGTATTTTCTCCTGGTCCATACAGACTTTGAGTTGGTCATTTTTCTCCATCCATTTGATGTTGAGTATCTCCCTTCGTCCATTTAGACGTTGGTTTTGTTGTGTATGTCCCCTCCTACACCTTCACTAACACCTACCAACATTTTATTTGCATCAAGCCCTCATTGGAGCACCCCATGGCAATTTAGCCCTATTTTAAAATCTCATACACCCCTCTTATTTCGTCCTGGGTGACCATTAGTGGCCAGTAGAAGGTAGGCCAGTGCACAGCCATTTCTGGAAACAGATCTTGGATTTTTCATTCCCCTGACCGAGCCAGTGCCACTGACTCTGGGCTTTTGGGAGCCCCTGGTCGGAGTTTGAGTGTGTTGTATGGAGTTTTAAAATGTAAAAATTAAAAACAAAATGGATGATAGCAAATATAATATTCATGACGCACTATATGATGCTGATGGTATTTTTTGTGAGGGTGGGAGGGGCCACGCCCTCTGACACTATATAGTAGAGAGGGAAAACAGAGAATTAAGTCATTCCAATCCGCCTGATGAGAACCTTGGGTCAGTTCGAAACGCGTCGCGGGATATATGCCTGAATGATAGACCGTAAAATGAGACTAGCCGCCATCATTTTGTGTGGGTGATGTGGCAGAGCAGTGTGTGTTTTCTCCTGGTCCATACAGACTTGGAGTTGGTCATTTTTCTCCATCCATTTGATGTCGAGTATCTATGTGCCTGAATGACAGACCGTAAAATGAAACTAGCCGCCATCATTTTTCGTGTGTGGGTGATGTAGCAGAGCAGTGTGTATTTTCTCCTGGTCCATACAGACTTTGAGTTGGTCATTTTTCTCCATCCATTTGATGTTGAGTATCTCCCTTCGTCCATTTAGACGTTGGTTTTGTTGTGTATGTCCCCTCCTACACCTTCACTAACACCTACCAACATTTTATTTGCATCAAGCCCTCATTGGAGCACCCCATGGCAATTTAGCCCTATTTTAAAATCTCATACACCCCTCTTATTTCGTCCTGGGTGACCATTAGTGGCCAGTAGAAGGTAGGCCAGTGCACAGCCATTTCTGGAAACAGATCTTGGATTTTTCATTCCCCTGACCGAGCCAGTGCCACTGACTCTGGGCTTTTGGGAGCCCCTGGTCGGAGTTTGAGTGTGTTGTATGGAGTTTTAAAATGTAAAAATTAAAAACAAAATGGATGATAGCAAATATAATATTCATGACGCACTATATGATGCTGATGGTATTTTTTGTGAGGGTGGGAGGGGCCACGCCCTCTGACACTATATAGTAGAGAGGGAAAACAGAGAATTAAGTCATTCCAATCCGCCTGATGAGAACCTTGGGTCAGTTCGAAACGCGTCGCGGGATATATGCCTGAATGATAGACCGTAAAATGAGACTAGCCGCCATCATTTTGTGTGGGTGATGTGGCAGAGCAGTGTGTGTTTTCTCCTGGTCCATACAGACTTGGAGTTGGTCATTTTTCTCCATCCATTTGATGTCGAGTATCTATGTGCCTGAATGACAGACCGTAAAATGAAACTAGCCGCCATCATTTTTCGTGTGTGGGTGATGTAGCAGAGCAGTGTGTATTTTCTCCTGGTCCATACAGACTTTGAGTTGGTCATTTTTCTCCATCCATTTGATGTTGAGTATCTCCCTTCGTCCATTTAGACGTTGGTTTTGTTGTGTATGTCCCCTCCTACACCTTCACTAACACCTACCAACATTTTATTTGCATCAAGCCCTCATTGGAGCACCCCATGGCAATTTAGCCCTATTTTAAAATCTCATACACCCCTCTTATTTCGTCCTGGGTGACCATTAGTGGCCAGTAGAAGGTAGGCCAGTGCACAGCCATTTCTGGAAACAGATCTTGGATTTTTCATTCCCCTGACCGAGCCAGTGCCACTGACTCTGGGCTTTTGGGAGCCCCTGGTCGGAGTTTGAGTGTGTTGTATGGAGTTTTAAAATGTAAAAATTAAAAACAAAATGGATGATAGCAAATATAATATTCATGACGCACTATATGATGCTGATGGTATTTTTTGTGAGGGTGGGAGGGGCCACGCCCTCTGACACTATATAGTAGAGAGGGAAAACAGAGAATTAAGTCATTCCAATCCGCCTGATGAGAACCTTGGGTCAGTTCGAAACGCGTCGCGGGATATATGCCTGAATGATAGACCGTAAAATGAGACTAGCCGCCATCATTTTGTGTGGGTGATGTGGCAGAGCAGTGTGTGTTTTCTCCTGGTCCATACAGACTTGGAGTTGGTCATTTTTCTCCATCCATTTGATGTCGAGTATCTATGTGCCTGAATGACAGACCGTAAAATGAAACTAGCCGCCATCATTTTTCGTGTGTGGGTGATGTAGCAGAGCAGTGTGTATTTTCTCCTGGTCCATACAGACTTTGAGTTGGTCATTTTTCTCCATCCATTTGATGTTGAGTATCTCCCTTCGTCCATTTAGACGTTGGTTTTGTTGTGTATGTCCCCTCCTACACCTTCACTAACACCTACCAACATTTTATTTGCATCAAGCCCTCATTGGAGCACCCCATGGCAATTTAGCCCTATTTTAAAATCTCATACACCCCTCTTATTTCGTCCTGGGTGACCATTAGTGGCCAGTAGAAGGTAGGCCAGTGCACAGCCATTTCTGGAAACAGATCTTGGATTTTTCATTCCCCTGACCGAGCCAGTGCCACTGACTCTGGGCTTTTGGGAGCCCCTGGTCGGAGTTTGAGTGTGTTGTATGGAGTTTTAAAATGTAAAAATTAAAAACAAAATGGATGATAGCAAATATAATATTCATGACGCACTATATGATGCTGATGGTATTTTTTGTGAGGGTGGGAGGGGCCACGCCCTCTGACACTATATAGTAGAGAGGGAAAACAGAGAATTAAGTCATTCCAATCCGCCTGATGAGAACCTTGGGTCAGTTCGAAACGCGTCGCGGGATATATGCCTGAATGATAGACCGTAAAATGAGACTAGCCGCCATCATTTTGTGTGGGTGATGTGGCAGAGCAGTGTGTGTTTTCTCCTGGTCCATACAGACTTGGAGTTGGTCATTTTTCTCCATCCATTTGATGTCGAGTATCTATGTGCCTGAATGACAGACCGTAAAATGAAACTAGCCGCCATCATTTTTCGTGTGTGGGTGATGTAGCAGAGCAGTGTGTATTTTCTCCTGGTCCATACAGACTTTGAGTTGGTCATTTTTCTCCATCCATTTGATGTTGAGTATCTCCCTTCGTCCATTTAGACGTTGGTTTTGTTGTGTATGTCCCCTCCTACACCTTCACTAACACCTACCAACATTTTATTTGCATCAAGCCCTCATTGGAGCACCCCATGGCAATTTAGCCCTATTTTAAAATCTCATACACCCCTCTTATTTCGTCCTGGGTGACCATTAGTGGCCAGTAGAAGGTAGGCCAGTGCACAGCCATTTCTGGAAACAGATCTTGGATTTTTCATTCCCCTGACCGAGCCAGTGCCACTGACTCTGGGCTTTTGGGAGCCCCTGGTCGGAGTTTGAGTGTGTTGTATGGAGTTTTAAAATGTAAAAATTAAAAACAAAATGGATGATAGCAAATATAATATTCATGACGCACTATATGATGCTGATGGTATTTTTTGTGAGGGTGGGAGGGGCCACGCCCTCTGACACTATATAGTAGAGAGGGAAAACAGAGAATTAAGTCATTCCAATCCGCCTGATGAGAACCTTGGGTCAGTTCGAAACGCGTCGCGGGATATATGCCTGAATGATAGACCGTAAAATGAGACTAGCCGCCATCATTTTGTGTGGGTGATGTGGCAGAGCAGTGTGTGTTTTCTCCTGGTCCATACAGACTTGGAGTTGGTCATTTTTCTCCATCCATTTGATGTCGAGTATCTATGTGCCTGAATGACAGACCGTAAAATGAAACTAGCCGCCATCATTTTTCGTGTGTGGGTGATGTAGCAGAGCAGTGTGTATTTTCTCCTGGTCCATACAGACTTTGAGTTGGTCATTTTTCTCCATCCATTTGATGTTGAGTATCTCCCTTCGTCCATTTAGACGTTGGTTTTGTTGTGTATGTCCCCTCCTACACCTTCACTAACACCTACCAACATTTTATTTGCATCAAGCCCTCATTGGAGCACCCCATGGCAATTTAGCCCTATTTTAAAATCTCATACACCCCTCTTATTTCGTCCTGGGTGACCATTAGTGGCCAGTAGAAGGTAGGCCAGTGCACAGCCATTTCTGGAAACAGATCTTGGATTTTTCATTCCCCTGACCGAGCCAGTGCCACTGACTCTGGGCTTTTGGGAGCCCCTGGTCGGAGTTTGAGTGTGTTGTATGGAGTTTTAAAATGTAAAAATTAAAAACAAAATGGATGATAGCAAATATAATATTCATGACGCACTATATGATGCTGATGGTATTTTTTGTGAGGGTGGGAGGGGCCACGCCCTCTGACACTATATAGTAGAGAGGGAAAACAGAGAATTAAGTCATTCCAATCCGCCTGATGAGAACCTTGGGTCAGTTCGAAACGCGTCGCGGGATATATGCCTGAATGATAGACCGTAAAATGAGACTAGCCGCCATCATTTTGTGTGGGTGATGTGGCAGAGCAGTGTGTGTTTTCTCCTGGTCCATACAGACTTGGAGTTGGTCATTTTTCTCCATCCATTTGATGTCGAGTATCTATGTGCCTGAATGACAGACCGTAAAATGAAACTAGCCGCCATCATTTTTCGTGTGTGGGTGATGTAGCAGAGCAGTGTGTATTTTCTCCTGGTCCATACAGACTTTGAGTTGGTCATTTTTCTCCATCCATTTGATGTTGAGTATCTCCCTTCGTCCATTTAGACGTTGGTTTTGTTGTGTATGTCCCCTCCTACACCTTCACTAACACCTACCAACATTTTATTTGCATCAAGCCCTCATTGGAGCACCCCATGGCAATTTAGCCCTATTTTAAAATCTCATACACCCCTCTTATTTCGTCCTGGGTGACCATTAGTGGCCAGTAGAAGGTAGGCCAGTGCACAGCCATTTCTGGAAACAGATCTTGGATTTTTCATTCCCCTAACCCTAACCCTACACTCTAACCTACACTCTAACCCTAACCCACCCTAACCCTAACCTACACACTCTAACCCTAACCCTAACCCTAACCCTAACCCTAACCCTAACCCTAACCCTAACCCTAACCCTAAACTTTTTCAAGATGGCGCCGCTGTGTTTGGCAAGCCGTCTGTCGCTCCTTCTATTGTGGATTATTTTTAGTTTTCTTTGCTTCTCTGAGATCAAAATGTGGCCTACAACCTTCATCTATGATCGGCAAATGCTGTTAGATTTGAAAAGCTCAGTCATCGACATTGACAAGGAATTATGGAGCGGTTTTCACCCATTTTCCTCATCATCCTGGATGGATATTCCAAAGCACCTGTGCCGGCACACCTCTACGTTTCTGCGCAAAAAACGCCGTAGAAGACGCGGTAAACGAGGAGGTGCATCTATTAGACTTAAAGCCAGAGTGGATATGTCTGTCTGCGATTCTTCACAAGATATATATCTCACCGGGGCCGCTGGATTCGGCCTATTGTCCCTGTCTTCCTCGATGTATCAACGGTGTCCCTCCTTCCTCGGGCTCGTCGAGGTGGAGTGCATCCTCAGTATCTGCGCCCGCTAAACAGAGGTATTCAATCAGAGAGCGATCTCCCACCGCTTAAGATAGCATTGCTCAACGTGCGATCCGTGGTAAATAAGACTTTTATCCTGCATGACTTTTTTATCTCACAGAATCTGGATTTCATGTTTATGACAGAAACCTGGACTAAATTGGGGGACTTAAGTCCCTTTTCTGAATTGGTTCCTCAAAACTGCTTATTCCATAACTCTCCCCGATCCTCTGGTCGCGGGGGAGGTCTGGCCTTTGTTTACAAAAACTCCTTTCAGGGCCGCTTCATTCCGACCGACGCTTATGCGAGTTTTGAAGTTCAATTGTCCTTAATGAACACGGAAAATCCCATACTATGTGCAGTTGTGTACCGGCCCCCTCAGTTCAATAATTTATTTCTGAATGAGTTTGCGGACTTTCTGGGCAATGTAGTTACAATGTATGACCGAATTCTATTGCTTGGTGATTTTAACATTCATTTTTGCTGTCCTAGTAAGCTGCTAACCAAAGAGTTTTGTAATCTATTGGACTCTCTTAACTTCTCTCAACATGTACAATATCCCACACATGTTCATGGCCATATCCTGGACTTGGTCTTTGCTCATGGACTTACCATCATGGATATGGAGATAAGAGACAATGGGTTTTCTGATCATAAATCTGTGACTTTTACAACTGCCCAATTATGTCGATCAAACCCGAAACCTGCGCAAGCACGCTGGGTTCGTTATTTCTCATCCACAGCCAGTGATGACTTTTCCATTGCCTATGAATCAGCTAACGAACTACAAACCATGAGACAGATCACTGAAAACACAGACGCTGATGCATATTTAAATATTTTCAGTAGTACCTGCTTGGACATTGTTAACAAAATTGCTCCCTTAAAACCTAAACGGTCCATCAAGAAATCTTCACCGTGGATTAATGATTTTATCCGTTCACTCCGACAAAATTGTAGACGAGCAGAACGCAAATGGTTTAAGGACCGACTGCAGGTATCGTATGAGATTTTAAAAGAATCTCTTCATGTTTTCCAGAAAGCTGTTAAGTCTGCTAAATCAAAATATCTTGCAGAAGTTGTCTCAAAAAATTCTCATAGACCTAGAACTCTATTTTCCACAATTGACTTTGTCCTAAACCCTGTGGTTGCTGTTTTTACTGATGTGTCTGATTCTCTATGTGAAAACTTTTTATCTTTTTTTGTTTCAAAAACAAAAAGGTTAAGACCACAAATAACACAAAGCTCGCTTGTTTTTCCTGAAGTGAGGTGCTCTTCTACCTGGAGCATGTTTGACCCAATTTCTCTATCCACTTGCAGAGAGATTGTTGAACACCTAAAACCTACCTCATGCCCAAATGATATTATTCCATCACACTTTTTTAAACTAATTATTAATATAATAGGGCCTGATTTCCAATTTTTTATTAACACCTGTTTGAATACTGGTACGGTCCCGGACTGCCTAAAACATGCTTCAGTCACTCCCCTACTGAAAAAATCTAATCTTGACACATCTGATTTAAGTAATTTCAGGCCAATTTCAAATCTCCCATTTATTTCGAAAATCTTGGAAAAAGTTGTTCTCACTCAATTACATTCTTTTCTGAGTACAAATTCACTATATGATAAATTCCAATCAGGATTCAGGAAATTACACAGCACCGAATCAGCCTTACTGAAAGTCACCAATGATATTATGCTGGCTACAGATAATGGGAGTGCTGTTGCCCTTGTCCTTTTAGATCTTAGCTCTGCTTTCGACATGGTTGACCACTCAATTCTTATCTTTCGACTAAAAAGTTTAGGCATTCACGGCACCGTGTTAAACTGGTTTAAGTCTTTTTTAACTAACAGAACATTTTCTGTAAGCATTGAAAATCGCACTTCCTCAGCAGCACATCTGTTCTGCGGTGTACCGCAGGGTTCTATTCTAGCTCCGATACTATTCTCCTTATACATTTTACCATTGGGTTCCATTTTTTCTAAACATGGAGTATCATTCCATCTGTACGCCGACGACACCCAACTGTACTTCCCATTTAAACAAAATAACTCTACCACATTAAAAGTCCTGCTTGCATGCTTTCAGGAAGTGAAGCTATGGCTTGAACAAAATTTTCTAACTTTAAATGAGAATAAAACGGAAGTATTACTGTTTGGTCCAAACGATCGCTTCGACCTCGGTACCTTAGACCTGGATGAGTTAAATCTGCACGTTACCTCATCTGCTAAAAATCTAGGCTTCTTGTTCGATTCAGGCCTTAAGTTTGATAAACAAATCAACTCTGTTGTTAAGTCATGTTTCTTTCATTTAAGACGTCTTGCAAAAGTTAAATCTTTTCTTTCCCCAAAAAACTTTGAAATAGTCATCCATGCGTTTATCACCTCACGAATCGACTACTGTAACTCACTTTATCTTGGAGCAAATCAATCATCTATCGGGCGCCTCCAACTAGTACAGAATGCTGCTGCCAGGTTGTTGACCGGTAGTCGAAAGTTCGAACACATTACACCGATTTTAACTTCCCTAAACTGGCTACCAGTAAAACAGAGAATAGAGTTTAAAATTTTAGTTTTTATTTTTAAATCACTACACGGCCTAGCACCAGGGTACTTGGCTGACCTTATACACTTCCACAACCCACCCAGGTCTCTTAGGTCTAGTAACCTTGGACTGCTCTCGGTGCGCAGATCAAGATTGAAACATCGAGGTGACCGAGCTTTTGCAATAGCAGGCCCCAAATTATGGAATAGCCTACCATCATCAATCAGAACAGTATCGTCATTTGCCTCTTTTAAACTGAAGCTTAAAAACCACTTTCTTAATGTGGATACTTAACCGTCTCTCTTCTCTTCTTTGTAATGTACTATTTATTCTACTGCTCGTATACTGCATTATCTGTTTTTGCAATTTTATTATACTGTATTATCCCTGTTTCGATTATTCTGTCTTGTTCAGCACTTTGGTCAACCATGGGTTGTTTTTAAATGGGCTCTACAAATAAATAATGAAATGAAATGAAATGATCCTCGTTGACACTGTATTTCACCCTACTGTACTCTTTAAGATTTTTCCTGTGTTCCTCGTTGACACTGTATTTCCCCCTACTGTACTCTTTAAGATTGTTCTTATGATCCTCGTTGACACTGTATTTCACCCTACTGTACTCTTTAAGATTTTTCCTGTGTTCCTCGTTGACGCTGTATTTCACCCTACTGTACTCTTTAAGATTGTTCCTGTGTTCCTCGTTGACACTGTATTTCACCCTACTGTACTCTTTAAGATTGTTCTTATGATCCTCGTTGACACTGTATTTCACCCTACTGTACTCTTTAAAATTGTTCCTGTGTTCCTCGTTGACACTGTATTTCACCCTACTGTACTCTTTAAGATTTTTCTTATGATCCTCGTTGACACTGTATTTCACCCTACTGTACTCTTTAAGATTTTTCCTGTGTTCCTCGTTGACACTGTATTTCCCCCTACTGTACTCTTTAAGATTGTTCTTATGATCCTCGTTGACACTGTATTTCACCCTACTGTACTCTTTAAGATTTTTCCTGTGTTCCTCGTTGACACTGTATTTCACCCTACTGTACTCTTTAAGATTGTTCCTGTGTTCCTCGTTGACACTGTATTTCACCCTACTGTACTCTTTAAGATTTTTCTTATGATCCTCGTTGACACTGTATTTCACCCTACTGTACTCTTTAAGATTTTTCCTGTGTTCCTCGTTGACACTGTATTTCACCCTACTGTACTCTTTAAGATTGTTCCTGCGTTCCTCGTTGACACTGTATTTCACCCTACTGTACTCTTTAAGATTGTTCTTATGATCCTCGTTGACACTGTATTTCACCCTACTGTACTCTTTAAGATTGTTCTTATGATCCTCGTTGACACTGTATTTTACTCTATTGTTCTCTTTAAGATTGTTCTTATGATCCTCGTTGACACTGTATTTCACCCTACTGTACTCTTTAAGATTTTTCTTGTGTTCCTCGTTGACACTGTATTTAACACCTACTTTACTCTTTAAGATTGTTCTTATGATCCTCGTTGACACTGTATTTCACCCTACTGTACTCTTTAAGATTTTTCCTGTGTTCCTCGTTGACACTGTATTTCACCCTACTGTACTCTTTAAGATTGTTCTTATGATCCTCGTTGACACTGTATTTCACCCTACTGTACTCTTTAAGATTGTTCCTGTGTTCCTCGTTGACACTGTATTTCACCCTACTGTACTCTTTAAGATTGTTCTTATGATCCTCGTTGACACTGTATTTCACCCTACTGTACTCTTTAAGATTGTTCTTATGATCCTCGTTGACACTGTATTTCACCCTACTGTACTCTTTAAGATTTTTCTTGTGTTCCTCGTTGACACTGTATTTCACCCTACTGTACTCTTTAAGATTGTTCTTATGATCCTCGTTGACACTGTATTTCACCCTACTGTACTCTTTAAGATTGTTCTTATGATCCTCGTTGACACTGTATTTCACCCTACTGTACTCTTTAAGATTTTTCTTGTGTTCCTCGTTGACACTGTATTTCACCCTACTGTACTCTTTAAGATTGTTCTTATGATCCTCGTTGACACTGTATTTCACCCTACTGTACTCTTTAAGATTGTTCCTGTGTTCCTCGTTGACACTGTATTTCACCCTACTGTACTCTTTAAGATTTTTCCTGTGTTCCTCGTTGACACTATTTCACCCTACTGTACTCTTTAAGATTGTTCCTGCGTTCCTCGTTGACACTGTATTTCACCCTACTGTACTCTTTAAGATTGTTCTTATGATCCTCGTTGACACTGTATTTCACCCTACTGTACTCTTTAAGATTGTTCCTGTGTTCCTCGTTGACACTGTATTTCACCCTACTGTACTCTTTAAGATTTTTCCTGTGTTCCTCGTTGACACTGTATTTCACCCTACTGTACTCTTTAAGATTGTTCCTGTGTTCCTCGTTGACACTGTATTTCACCCTACTGTACTCTTTAAGATTGTTCTTATGATCCTTGTTGACACTGTATTTCACCCTACTGTACTCTTTAAGATTGTTCTTATGATCCTCGTTGACACTGTATTTCACCCTACTGTACTCTTTAAGATTGTTCCTGTGTTCCTCGTTGACACTGTATTTCACCCTACTGTACTCTTTAAGATTGTTCTTATGATCCTCGTTGACACTGTATTTCACCCTACTGTACTCTTTAAGATTGTTCCTGTGTTCCTCGTTGACACTGTATTTCACCCTACTGTACTCTTTAAGATTGTTCTTATGATCCTCGTTGACACTGTATTTAACCCTACTGTACTCTTTAAGATTGTTCTTATGATCCTCGTTGACACTGTATTTCACCCTACTGTAATCTTTAAGACTGTTCTTATGATCCTCGTTGACACTGTATTTCACCCTACTGTACTCTTTAAGATTGTTCCTGTGTTCCTCGTTGACACTGTATTTCACCCTACTGTACTCTTTAAGATTGTTCTTATGATCCTCGTTGACACTGTATTTCACCCTACTGTAGTCTTTAAGATTTTTCTTGTGTTCCTCGTTGACACTGTATTTCACCCTACTGTACTCTTTAAGATTGTTCCTGTGTTCCTCGTTGACACTGTATTTCACCCTACTGTACTCTTTAAGATTGTTCTTATGACCCTCGTTGACTGTATTTCACCCTACTGTACTCTTTAAGATTGTTCTTATGACCCTCGTTGACTGTATTTCACCCTACTGTACTCTTTAAGATTGTTCCTGTGTTCCTCGTTGACACTGTATTTCACCCTACTGTACTCTTTAAGATTGTTCTTATGATCCTCGTTGACACTGTATTTAACCCTACTGTACTCTTTAAGATTGTTCTTATGATCCTCGTTGACACTGTATTTCACCCTACTGTAATCTTTAAAACTGTTCTTATGATCCTCGTTGACACTGTATTTCACCCTACTGTACTCTTTAAGATTGTTCCTGTGTTCCTCGTTGACACTGTATTTCACCCTACTGTACTCTTTAAGATTGTTCTTATGATCCTCGTTGACACTGTATTTCACCCTACTGTACTCTTTAAGATTGTTCTTATGATCCTCGTTGACACTGTATTTCACCCTACTGTACTCTTTAAGATTGTTCCTGTGTTCCTCGTTGACACTGTATTTCACCCTACTGTACTCTTTAAGATTGTTCTTATGACCCTCGTTGACTGTATTTCACCCTACTGTACTCTTTAAGATTGTTCTTATGATCCTCGTTGACACTGTATTTCACCCTACTGTACTCTTTAAGATTGTTCCTGTGTTCCTCGTTGACACTGTATTTCACCCTACTGTACTCTTTAAGATTGTTCCTGCGTTCCTCGTTGACACTGTATTTCACCCTACTGTACTCTTTAAGATTGTTCTTATGATCCTCGTTGACACTGTATTTCACCCTACTGTACTCTTTAAGATTGTTCTTATGATCCTCGTTGACACTGTATTTCACCCTACTGTACTCTTTAAGATTGTTCCTGTGTTCCTCGTTGACACTGTATTTCACCCTACTGTACTCTTTAAGATTGTTCCTGTGTTCCTCGTTGACACTGTATTTCAACCTACTGTACTCTTTAAGATTGTTCTTATGATCCTCGTTGACACTGTATTTCACCCTACTGTACTCTTTAAGATTTTTCCTGTGTTCCTCGTTGACACTGTATTTCACCCTACTGTACTCTTTAAGATTGTTCCTGTGTTCCTCGTTGACACTGTATTTCACCCTACTGTACTCTTTAAGATTGTTCTTATGATCCTCGTTGACACTGTATTTCACCCTACTGTACTCTTTAAGATTTTTCTTGTGTTCCTCGTTGACACTGTATTTCACCCTACTGTACTCTTTAAGATTGTTCTTATGATCCTCGTTGACACTGTATTTCACCCTACTGTACTCTTTAAGATTTTTCTTTTGTTCCTCGTTGACACTGTATTTCACCCTACTGTACTCTTTAAGATTGTTCTTATGATCCTCGTTGACACTGTATTTCACCCTACTGTACTCTTTAAGATTGTTCTTATGATCCTCGTTGACACTGTATTTCACCCTACTGTACTCTTTAAGATTGTTCTTATGATCCTCGTTGACACTGTATTTCACCCTACTGTACTCTTTAAGATTGTTCTTATGATCCTCGTTGACACTGTATTTCACCCTACTGTACACTTTAAGATTGTTCTTATGATCCTCGTTGACACTGTATTTCAACCTACTGTACTCTTTAAGATTGTTCTTATGATCCTCGTTGACACTGTATTTCACCCTACTGTACTCTTTAAGATTTTTCCTGTGTTCCTCGTTGACACTGTATTTCACCCTACTGTACTCTTTAAGATTGTTCTTATGATCCTCGTTGACACTGTATTTCACCCTACTGTACTCTTTAAGATTGTTCTTATGATCCTCGTTGACACTGTATTTCACCCTACTGTACTCTTTAAGATTGTTCCTGTGTTCCTCGTTGACACTGTATTTCACCCTACTGTACTCTTTAAGATTTTTCCTGTGTTCCACGTTGACACTGTATTTCACCCTACTGTACTCTTTAAGATTTTTCTTGTGTTCCTCGTTGACACTGTATTTCACCCTACTGTACTCTTTAAGATTGTTCTTATGATCCTCGTTGACACTGTATTTCACCCTACTGTACTCTTTAAGATTGTTCTTATGATCCTCGTTGACACTGTATTTCACCCTACTGTACTCTTTAAGATTGTTCCTGTGTTCCTCGTTGACACTGTATTTCACCCTACTGTACTCTTTAAGATTGTTCCTGTGTTCCTCGTTGACACTGTATTTCACCCTACTGTACTCTTTAAGATTGTTCCTGCGTTCCTCGTTGACACTGTATTTCACCCTACTGTACTCTTTAAGATTGTTTTTATGATCCTCGTTGACACTGTATTTCACCCTACTGTACTCTTTAAGATTGTTCTTATGATCCTCGTTGACACTGTATTTCACCCTACTGTACTCTTTAAGATTGTTCCTGTGTTCCTCGTTGACACTGTATTTCACCCTACTGTACTCTTTAAGATTTTTCCTGTGTTCCTCGTTGACACTGTATTTCACCCTACTGTACTCTTTAAGATTGTTCCTGTGTTCCTCGTTGACACTGTATTTCACCCTACTGTACTCTTCAAGATTTTTCTTGTGTTCCTCGTTGACACTGTATTTCACCCTACTGTACTCTTTAAGATTGTTCTTATGATCCTCGTTGACACTGTATTTCACCCTACTGTACTCTTTAAGATTGTTCTTATGATCCTCGTTGACACTGTATTTCACCCTACTGTACTCTTTAAGATTGTTCTTATGATCCTCGTTGACACTGTATTTCACCCTACTGTACTCTTTAAGATTGTTCCTGCGTTCCTCGTTGACACTGTATTTCACCCTACTGTACTCTTTAAGATTGTTCCTGTGTTCCTCGTTGACACTGTATTTCACCCTACTGTACTCTTTAAGATTGTTCTTATGATCCTCGTTGACACTGTATTTCACCCTACTGTACTCTTTAAGATTGTTCTTATGATCCTCGTTGACACTGTATTTCACCCTACTGTACTCTTTAAGATTGTTCTTATGATCCTCGTTGACACTGTATTTCACCCTACTGTACTCTTTAAGATTGTTCTTATGATCCTCGTTGACACTGTATTTCACCCTACTGTACTCTTTAAGATTTTTCCTGTGTTCCTCGTTGACACTGTATTTCACCCTACTGTACTCTTTAAGATTGTTCCTGCGTTCCTCGTTGACACTGTATTTCACCCTACTGTACTCTTTAAGATTGTTCTTATGATCCTCGTTGACACTGTATTTCACCCTACTGTACTCTTTAAGATTGTTCTTATGATCCTCGTTGACACTGTATTTCACCCTACTGTACTCTTTAAGATTTTTCCTGTGTTCCACGTTGACACTGTATTTCACCCTACTGTACTCTTTAAGATTTTTCTTGTGTTCCTCGTTGACACTGTATTTCACCCTACTGTACTCTTTAAGATTGTTCTTATGATCCTCGTTGACACTGTATTTCACCCTACTGTACTCTTTAAGATTGTTCTTATGATCCTCGTTGACACTGTATTTCACCCTACTGTACTCTTTAAGATTGTTCTTATGATCCTCGTTGACACTGTATTTCACCCTACTGTACTCTTTAAGATTGTTCCTGTGTTCCTCGTTGACACTGTATTTCACCCTACTGTACTCTTTAAGATTGTTCCTGTGTTCCTCGTTGACACTGTATTTCAACCTACTGTACTCTTTAAGATTGTTCTTATGATCCTCGTTGACACTGTATTTCACCCTACTGTACTCTTTAAGATTTTTCCTGTGTTCCTCGTTGACACTGTATTTCACCCTACTGTACTCTTTAAGATTGTTCCTGTGTTCCTCGTTGACACTGTATTTCACCCTACTGTACTCTTTAAGATTGTTCTTATGATCCTCGTTGACACTGTATTTCACCCTACTGTACTCTTTAAGATTGTTCCTGTGTTCCTCGTTGACACTGTATTTCACCCTACTGTACTCTTTAAGATTGTTCCTGTGTTCCTCGTTGACACTGTATTTCACCCTACTGTACTCTTTAAGATTGTTCTTATGATCCTCGTTGACACTGTATTTCACCCTACTGTACTCTTTAAGATTGTTCCTGTGTTCCTCGTTGACACTGTATTTCACCCTACTGTACTCTTTAAGATTGTTCCTGTGTTCCTCGTTGACACTGTATTTCACCCTACTGTACTCTTTAAGATTGTTCCTGCGTTCCTCGTTGACACTGTATTTCACCCTACTGTACTCTTTAAGATTGTTTTTATGATCCTCGTTGACACTGTATTTCACCCTACTGTACTCTTTAAGATTGTTCTTATGATCCTCGTTGACACTGTATTTCACCCTACTGTACTCTTTAAGATTGTTCCTGTGTTCCTCGTTGACACTGTATTTCACCCTACTGTACTCTTTAAGATTTTTCCTGTGTTCCTCGTTGACACTGTATTTCACCCTACTGTACTCTTTAAGATTGTTCTTATGATCCTCGTTGACACTGTATTTCACCCTACTGTACTCTTTAAGATTTTTCTTGTGTTCCTCGTTGACACTGTATTTCACCCTACTGTACTCTTTAAGATTGTTCTTATGATCCTCGTTGACACTGTATTTCACCCTACTGTACTCTTTAAGATTGTTCCTGTGTTCCTCGTTGACACTGTATTTCACCCTACTGTACTCTTTAAGATTGTTCCTGTGTTCCTCGTTGACACTGTATTTCACCCTACTGTACTCTTTAAGATTGTTCCTGCGTTCCTCGTTGACACTGTATTTCACCCTACTGTACTCTTTAAGATTGTTTTTATGATCCTCGTTGACACTGTATTTCACCCTACTGTACTCTTTAAGATTGTTCTTATGATCCTCGTTGACACTGTATTTCACCCTACTGTACTCTTTAAGATTGTTCCTGTGTTCCTCGTTGACACTGTATTTCACCCTACTGTACTCTTTAAGATTTTTCCTGTGTTCCTCGTTGACACTGTATTTCACCCTACTGTACTCTTTAAGATTGTTCCTGTGTTCCTCGTTGACACTGTATTTCACCCTACTGTACTCTTCAAGATTTTTCTTGTGTTCCTCGTTGACACTGTATTTCACCCTACTGTACTCTTTAAGATTGTTCTTATGATCCTCGTTGACACTGTATTTCACCCTACTGTACTCTTTAAGATTGTTCTTATGATCCTCGTTGACACTGTATTTCACCCTACTGTACTCTTTAAGATTGTTCCTGCGTTCCTCGTTGACACTGTATTTCACCCTACTGTACTCTTTAAGATTGTTCCTGTGTTCCTCGTTGACACTGTATTTCACCCTACTGTACTCTTTAAGATTGTTCTTATGATCCTCGTTGACACTGTATTTCACCCTACTGTACTCTTTAAGATTGTTCTTATGATCCTCGTTGACACTGTATTTCACCCTACTGTACTCTTTAAGATTGTTCTTATGATCCTCGTTGACACTGTATTTCACCCTACTGTACTCTTTAAGATTGTTCTTATGATCCTCGTTGACACTGTATTTCACCCTACTGTACTCTTTAAGATTTTTCCTGTGTTCCTCGTTGACACTGTATTTCACCCTACTGTACTCTTTAAGATTGTTCCTGCGTTCCTCGTTGACACTGTATTTCACCCTACTGTACTCTTTAAGATTGTTCTTATGATCCTCGTTGACACTGTATTTCACCCTACTGTACTCTTTAAGATTGTTCTTATGATCCTCGTTGACACTGTATTTCACCCTACTGTACTCTTTAAGATTTTTCTTGTGTTCCTCGTTGACACTGTATTTCACCCTACTGTACTCTTTAAGATTGTTCTTATGATCCTCGTTGACACTGTATTTCACCCTACTGTACTCTTTAAGATTGTTCCTGTGTTCCTCGTTGACACTGTATTTCACCCTACTGTACTCTTTAAGATTGTTTTTATGATCCTCGTTGACACTGTATTTCACCCTACTGTACTCTTTAAGATTGTTCTTATGATCCTCGTTGACACTGTATTTCACCCTACTGTACTCTTTAAGATTGTTCCTGTGTTCCTCGTTGACACTGTATTTCACCCTACTGTACTCTTTAAGATTTTTCCTGTGTTCCTCGTTGACACTGTATTTCACCCTACTGTACTCTTTAAGATTGTTCCTGTGTTCCTCGTTGACACTGTATTTCACCCTACTGTACTCTTTAAGATTGTTCTTATGATCCTCGTTGACACTGTATTTCACCCTACTGTACTCTTTAAGATTTTTCCTGTGTTCCACGTTGACACTGTATTTCACCCTACTGTACTCTTTAAGATTGTTCCTGTGTTCCTCGTTGACACTGTATTTCACCCTACTGTACTCTTTAAGATTGTTCCTGTGTTCCTCGTTGACACTGTATTTCACCCTACTGTACTCTTTAAGATTGTTCTTATGATCCTCGTTGACACTGTATTTCACCCTACTGTACTCTTTAAGATTGTTCTTATGATCCTCGTTGACACTGTATTTCACCCTACTGTAATCTTTAAGATTGTTCTTATGATCCTCGTTGACACTGTATTTCACCCTACTGTACTCTTTAAGATTGTTCCTGTGTTCCTCGTTGACACTGTATTTCACCCTACTGTACTCTTTAAGATTGTTCTTATGATCCTCGTTGACACTGTATTTCACCCTACTGTAGTCTTTAAGATTTTTCTTGTGTTCCTCGTTGACACTGTATTTCACCCTACTGTACTCTTTAAGATTGTTCTTATGATCCTCGTTGACACTGTATTTCACCCTACTGTACTCTTTAAGATTGTTCCTGTGTTCCTCGTTGACACTGTATTTCACCCTACTGTACTCTTTAAGATTGTTCTTATGACCCTCGTTGACTGTATTTCACCCTACTGTACTCTTTAAGATTGTTCTTATGATCCTCGTTGACACTGTATTTCACCCTACTGTACTCTTTAAGATTGTTCCTGTGTTCCTCGTTGACACTGTATTTCACCCTACTGTACTCTTTAAGATTGTTCCTGCGTTCCTCGTTGACACTGTATTTCACCCTACTGTACTCTTTAAGATTGTTCTTATGATCCTCGTTGACACTGTATTTCACCCTACTGTACTCTTTAAGATTGTTCTTATGATCCTCGTTGACACTGTATTTCACCCTACTGTACTCTTTAAGATTGTTCCTGTGTTCCTCGTTGACACTGTATTTCACCCTACTGTACTCTTTAAGATTGTTCCTGTGTTCCTCGTTGACACTGTATTTCAACCTACTGTACTCTTTAAGATTGTTCTTATGATCCTCGTTGACACTGTATTTCACCCTACTGTACTCTTTAAGATTTTTCCTGTGTTCCTCGTTGACACTGTATTTCACCCTACTGTACTCTTTAAGATTGTTCTTATGATCCTCGTTGACACTGTATTTCACCCTACTGTACTCTTTAAGATTTTTCTTGTGTTCCTCGTTGACACTGTATTTCACCCTACTGTACTCTTTAAGATTGTTCTTATGATCCTCGTTGACACTGTATTTCACCCTACTGTACTCTTTAAGATTTTTCCTGTGTTCCTCGTTGACACTGTATTTCACCCTACTGTACTCTTTAAGATTGTTCTTATGATCCTCGTTGACACTGTATTTCACCCTACTGTACTCTTTAAGATTTTTCTTGTGTTCCTCGTTGACACTGTATTTCACCCTACTGTACTCTTTAAGATTGTTCTTATGATCCTCGTTGACACTGTATTTCACCCTACTGTACTCTTTAAGATTTTTCTTTTGTTCCTCGTTGACACTGTATTTCACCCTACTGTACTCTTTAAGATTGTTCTTATGATCCTCGTTGACACTGTATTTCACCCTACTGTACTCTTTAAGATTGTTCTTATGATCCTCGTTGACACTGTATTTCACCCTACTGTACTCTTTAAGATTGTTCTTATGATCCTCGTTGACACTGTATTTCACCCTACTGTACTCTTTAAGATTGTTCTTATGATCCTCGTTGACACTGTATTTCACCCTACTGTACACTTTAAGATTGTTCTTATGATCCTCGTTGACACTGTATTTCAACCTACTGTACTCTTTAAGATTGTTCTTATGATCCTCGTTGACACTGTATTTCACCCTACTGTACTCTTTAAGATTTTTCCTGTGTTCCTCGTTGACACTGTATTTCACCCTACTGTACTCTTTAAGATTGTTCTTATGATCCTCGTTGACACTGTATTTCACCCTACTGTACTCTTTAAGATTGTTCTTATGATCCTCGTTGACACTGTATTTCACCCTACTGTACTCTTTAAGATTTTTCCTGTGTTCCACGTTGACACTGTATTTCACCCTACTGTACTCTTTAAGATTTTTCTTGTGTTCCTCGTTGACACTGTATTTCACCCTACTGTACTCTTTAAGATTGTTCTTATGATCCTCGTTGACACTGTATTTCACCCTACTGTACTCTTTAAGATTGTTCTTATGATCCTCGTTGACACTGTATTTCACCCTACTGTACTCTTTAAGATTGTTCCTGTGTTCCTCGTTGACACTGTATTTCACCCTACTGTACTCTTTAAGATTGTTCCTGTGTTCCTCGTTGACACTGTATTTCACCCTACTGTACTCTTTAAGATTGTTCCTGCGTTCCTCGTTGACACTGTATTTCACCCTACTGTACTCTTTAAGATTGTTTTTATGATCCTCGTTGACACTGTATTTCACCCTACTGTACTCTTTAAGATTGTTCTTATGATCCTCGTTGACACTGTATTTCACCCTACTGTACTCTTTAAGATTGTTCCTGTGTTCCTCGTTGACACTGTATTTCACCCTACTGTACTCTTTAAGATTTTTCCTGTGTTCCTCGTTGACACTGTATTTCACCCTACTGTACTCTTTAAGATTGTTCCTGTGTTCCTCGTTGACACTGTATTTCACCCTACTGTACTCTTCAAGATTTTTCTTGTGTTCCTCGTTGACACTGTATTTCACCCTACTGTACTCTTTAAGATTGTTCTTATGATCCTCGTTGACACTGTATTTCACCCTACTGTACTCTTTAAGATTGTTCTTATGATCCTCGTTGACACTGTATTTCACCCTACTGTACTCTTTAAGATTGTTCCTGCGTTCCTCGTTGACACTGTATTTCACCCTACTGTACTCTTTAAGATTGTTCCTGTGTTCCTCGTTGACACTGTATTTCACCCTACTGTACTCTTTAAGATTGTTCTTATGATCCTCGTTGACACTGTATTTCACCCTACTGTACTCTTTAAGATTGTTCTTATGATCCTCGTTGACACTGTATTTCACCCTACTGTACTCTTTAAGATTGTTCTTATGATCCTCGTTGACACTGTATTTCACCCTACTGTACTCTTTAAGATTGTTCTTATGATCCTCGTTGACACTGTATTTCACCCTACTGTACTCTTTAAGATTTTTCCTGTGTTCCTCGTTGACACTGTATTTCACCCTACTGTACTCTTTAAGATTGTTCCTGCGTTCCTCGTTGACACTGTATTTCACCCTACTGTACTCTTTAAGATTGTTCTTATGATCCTCGTTGACACTGTATTTCACCCTACTGTACTCTTTAAGATTGTTCTTATGATCCTCGTTGACACTGTATTTCACCCTACTGTACTCTTTAAGATTTTTCCTGTGTTCCACGTTGACACTGTATTTCACCCTACTGTACTCTTTAAGATTTTTCTTGTGTTCCTCGTTGACACTGTATTTCACCCTACTGTACTCTTTAAGATTTTTCTTATGATCCTCGTTGACACTGTATTTCACCCTACTGTACTCTTTAAGATTGTTCTTATGATCCTCGTTGACACTGTATTTCACCCTACTGTACTCTTTAAGATTTTTCCTGTGTTCCTCGTTGACACTGTATTTCACCCTACTGTACTCTTTAAGATTGTTCCTGCGTTCCTCGTTGACACTGTATTTCACCCTACTGTACTCTTTAAGATTGTTCTTATGATCCTCGTTGACACTGTATTTCACCCTACTGTACTCTTTAAGATTGTTCCTGCGTTCCTCGTTGACACTGTATTTCACCCTACTGTACTCTTTAAGATTGTTCCTGTGTTCCTCGTTGACACTGTATTTCACCCTACTGTACTCTTTAAGATTGTTCTTATGATCCTCATTGACACTGTATTTCACCCTACTGTACTCTTTAAGATTTTTCCTGTGTTCCTCGTTGCCACTGTATTTCACCCTACTGTACTCTTTAAGATTGTTCTTATGTTCCTCGTTGACACTGTATTTCACCCTACTGTACTCTTTAAGATTGTTCTTATGATCCTCGTTGACACTGTATTTCACCCTACTGTACTCTTTAAGATTGTTCCTGTGTTCCTCGTTGACACTGTATTTAACCCTACTGTACTCTTTAAGATTGTTCTTATGATCCTCGTTGACACTGTATTTCACCCTACTGTACTCTTTAAGATTTTTCTTGTGTTCTTCGTTGACACTGTATTTCACCCTACTGTACTCTTTAAGATTGTTCTTATGATCCTCGTTGACACTGTATTTCACCCTACTGTACTCTTTAAGATTGTTCTTATGATCCTCGTTGACACTGTATTTCACCCTACTGTACTCTTTAAGATTGTTCTTATGACCCTCGTTGACACTGTATTTAACCCTACTGTACTCTTTAAGATTGTTCTTATGATCCTCGTTGACACTGTATTTCACCCTACTGTACTCTGTAAGATTGTTCTTATGATCCTTGTTGACTCTGTATTTCAACCTACTGTACTCTTTAAGATTGTTATTATGATCCTCGTTGCCACTGTATTTCACCCTACTGTACTCTTTAAGATTGTTCTTATGATCCTCGTTGACACTGTATTTCACCCTACTGTACTCTTTAAGATTGTTCTTATGATCCTCGTTGACACTGTATTTCACCCTACTGTAATCTTTAAGATTGTTCTTATGATCCTCGTTGACACTGTATTTCACCCTACTGTACTCTTTAAGATTGTTCCTGTGTTCCTCGTTGACACTGTATTTCACCCTACTGTACTCTTTAAGATTGTTCTTATGATCCTCGTTGACACTGTATTTCACCCTACTGTAATCTTTAAGATTGTTCTTATGATCCTCGTTGACACTGTATTTCACCCTACTGTACTCTTTAAGATTGTTCCTGTGTTCCTCGTTGACACTGTATTTCACCCTACTGTACTCTTTAAGATTGTTCTTATGATCCTCGTTGACACTGTATTTCACCCTACTGTAGTCTTTAAGATTTTTCTTGTGTTCCTCGTTGACACTGTATTTCACCCTACTGTACTCTTTAAGATTGTTCCTGTGTTCCTCGTTGACACTGTATTTCACCCTACTGTACTCTTTAAGATTTTTCCTGTGTTCCTCGTTGACACTGTATTTCACCCTACTGTACTCTTTAAGATTGTTCTTATGACCCTCGTTGACTGTATTTCACCCTACTGTACTCTTTAAGATTGTTCTTATGATCCTCGTTGACACTGTATTTCACCCTACTGTACTCTTTAAGATTGTTCTTATGATCCTCGTTGACACTGTATTTCACCCTACTGTACTCTTTAAGATTGTTCTTATGATCCTCGTTGACACTGTATTTCACCCTACTGTACTCTTTAAGATTGTTCCTGTGTTCCTCGTTGACACTGTATTTCACCCTACTGTACTCTTTAAGATTGTTCCTGCGTTCCTCGTTGACACTGTATTTCACCCTACTGTACTCTTTAAGATTGTTCTTATGATCCTCGTTGACACTGTATTTCCCCCTACTGTACTCTTTAAGATTTTTCTTATGATCCTCGTTGACACTGTATTTCACCCTACTGTACTCTTTAAGATTTTTCCTGTGTTCCTCGTTGACACTGTATTTCACCCTACTGTACTCTTTAAGATTGTTCCTGTGTTCCTCGTTGACACTGTATTTCACCCTACTGTACTCTTTAAGATTGTTCTTATGATCCTCGTTGACACTGTATTTCACCCTACTGTACTCTTTAAGATTGTTCCTGTGTTCCTCGTTGACACTGTATTTCACCCTACTGTACTCTTTAAGATTTTTCTTATGATCCTCGTTGACACTGTATTTCACCCTACTGTACTCTTTAAGATTTTTCCTGTGTTCCTCGTTGACACTGTATTTCCCCCTACTGTACTCTTTAAGATTGTTCTTATGATCCTCGTTGACACTGTATTTCACCCTACTGTACTCTTTAAGATTTTTCCTGTGTTCCTCGTTGACACTGTATTTCACCCTACTGTACTCTTTAAGATTGTTCCTGTGTTCCTCGTTGACACTGTATTTCACCCTACTGTACTCTTTAAGATTGTTCTTATGATCCTCGTTGACACTGTATTTCACCCTACTGTACTCTTTAAGATTGTTCCTGTGTTCCTCGTTGACACTGTATTTCACCCTACTGTACTCTTTAAGATTGTTCCTGCGTTCCTCGTTGACACTGTATTTCACCCTACTGTACTCTTTAAGATTGTTCTTATGATCCTCGTTGACACTGTATTTCACCCTACTGTACTCTTTAAGATTGTTCTTATGATTCTCGTTGACACTGTATTTTACTCTATTGTTCTCTTTAAGATTGTTCTTATGATCCTCGTTGACACTGTATTTCACCCTACTGTACTCTTTAAGATTTTTCTTGTGTTCCTCGTTGACACTGTATTTAACACCTACTTTACTCTTTAAGATTGTTCTTATGATCCTCGTTGACACTGTATTTCACCCTACTGTACTCTTTAAGATTTTTCCTGTGTTCCTCGTTGACACTGTATTTCACCCTACTGTACTCTTTAAGATTTTTCCTGTGTTCCTCGTTGATACTGTATTTCACCCTACTGTACTCTTTAAGATTGTTCTTATGATCCTCGTTGACACTGTATTTCACCCTACTGTACTCTTTAAGATTTTTCCTGTGTTCCTCGTTGACACTGTATTTCACCCTACTGTACTCTTTAAGATTGTTCCTGCGTTCCTCGTTGACACTGTATTTCACCCTACTGTACTCTTTAAGATTGTTCTTATGATCCTCGTTGACACTGTATTTCACCCTACTGTACTCTTTAAGATTGTTCTTATGATCCTCGTTGACACTGTATTTCACCCTACTGTACTCTTTAAGATTGTTCTTATGATCCTCGTTGACACTGTATTTCACCCTACTGTACTCTTTAAGATTGTTCTTATGATCCTCGTTGACACTGTATTTCACCCTACTGTACTCTTTAAGATTTTTCCTGTGTTCCTCGTTGACACTGTATTTCACCCTACTGTACTCTTTAAGATTGTTCCTGTGTTCCTCGTTGACACTGTATTTCACCCTACTGTACTCTTTAAGATTGTTCTTATGATCCTCGTTGACACTGTATTTCACCCTACTGTACTCTTTAAGATTGTTCCTGTGTTCCTCGTTGACACTGTATTTCACCCTACTGTACTCTTTAAGATTGTTCCTGCGTTCCTCGTTGACACTGTATTTCACCCTACTGTACTCTTCAAGATTGTTCTTATGATCCTTGTTGACACTGTATTTCACCCTACTGTACTCTTTAAGATTGTTCTTATGATCCTCGTTGACACTGTATTTCACCCTACTGTACTCTTTAAGATTGTTCTTATAATCCTCGTTGACACTGTATTTCACCCTACTGTACTCTTTAAGATTGTTCTTATGATCCTCGTTGACACTGTATTTCACCCTACTGTACTCTTTAAGATTGTTCTTATGATCCTCGTTGACACTGTATTTCACCCTACTGTACTCTTTAAGATTGTTCTTATGATCCTCGTTGACACTGTATTTCACCCTACTGTACTCTGTAAGATTGTTCTTATGATCCTCGTTGACACTGTATTTCAACCTACTGTACTCTTTAAGATTGTTCTTATGATCCTCGTTGACACTGTATTTCACCCTACTGTACTCTTTAAGATTTTTCCTGTGTTCCTCGTTGACACTGTATTTCACCCTACTGTACTCTTTAAGATTGTTCTTATGATCCTCATTGACACTGTATTTCACCCTACTGTACTCTTTAAGATTGTTCTTATGATCCTCGTTGACACTGTATTTCACCCTACTGTAGTCTTTAAGATTGTTCTTATGATCCTCGTTGACACTGTATTTCACCCTACTGTACTCTAAGATTGTTCTTATGATCCTCGTTGACACTGTATTTCACCCTACTGTACTCTTTAAGATTGTTCTTATGATCCTCGTTGACACTGTATTTCACCCTACTGTACTCTAAGATTGTTCTTATGATCCTCGTTGACACTGTATTTCACCCTACTGTACTCTTTAAGATTGTTCTTATGACCCTCGTTGACACTGTATTTAACCCTACTGTACTCTTTAAGATTGTTCTTATGATCCTCGTTGACACTGTATTTCACCCTACTGTACTCTTTAAGATTGTTCTTATGATCCTTGTTGACACTGTATTTCACCCTACTGTACTCTTTAAGATTGTTCTTATGATCCTCGTTGACACTGTATTTCACCGTACTGTACTCTTTAAGATTGTTCTTATAATCCTCGTTGACACTGTATTTCACCCTACTGTACTCTTTAAGATTGTTCTTATGATCCTCGTTGACACTGTATTTCACCCTACTGTACTCTTTAAGATTGTTCTTATGATCCTCGTTGACACTGTATTTCACCCTACTGTACTCTTTAAGATTGTTCTTATGATCCTCGTTGACACTGTATTTCACCCTACTGTACTCTGTAAGATTGTTCTTATGATCCTCGTTGACACTGTATTTCAACCTACTGTACTCTTTAAGATTGTTCTTATGATCCTCGTTGACACTGTATTTCACCCTACTGTACTCTTTAAGATTTTTCCTGTGTTCCTCGTTGACACTGTATTTCACCCTACTGTACTCTTTAAGATTGTTCTTATGATCCTCATTGACACTGTATTTCACCCTACTGTACTCTTTAAGATTGTTCTTATGATCCTCGTTGACACTGTATTTCACCCTACTGTAGTCTTTAAGATTGTTCTTATGACCCTCATTGACACTGTATTTCACCCTACTGTACTCTAAGATTGTTCTTATGATCCTCGTTGACACTGTATTTCACCCTACTGTACTCTTTAAGATTGTTCTTATGACCCTCGTTGACACTGTATTTAACCCTACTGTACTCTTTAAGATTGTTCTTATGATCCTCGTTGACACTGTATTTCACCCTACTGTACTCTTTAAGATTGTTCTTATGATCCTCGTTGACACTGTATTTTACTCTATTGTACTCTTTAAGATTTTTCCTGTGTTCCTCGTTGACACTGTATTTCACCCTACTGTACTCTTTAAGATTGTTCTTATGATCCTCGTTGACACTGTATTTCACCCTACTGTACTCTTTAAGATTGTTCTTATGATCCTTGTTGACACTGTATTTTACTCTATTGTACTCTTTAAGATTTTTCCTGTGTTCCTCGTTGACACTGTATTTCACCCTACTGTACTCTTTAAGATTGTTCCTGCGTTCCTCGTTGACACTGTATTTCACCCTACTGTACTCTTTAAGATTGTTCTTATGATCCTCGTTGACACTGTATTTCACCCTACTGTACTCTTTAAGATTTTTCCTGTGTCCCTTGTGACACTGTATTTCACCCTACTGTACTCTTTAAGATTGTTCTTATGATCCTCGTTGACACTGTATTTCACCCTACTGTACTCTTTAAGATTTTTCCTGTGTCCCTTGTGACACTGTATTTCACCCTACTGTACTCTTTAAGATTGTTCTTATGATCCTCGTTGACACTGTATTTCACCCTACTGTACTCTTTAAGATTGTTCTTATGATCCTCGTTGACACTGTATTTCACCCTACTGTACTCTTTAAGATTTTTCTTGTGTTCCTCGTTGACACTGTATTTCACCCTACTGTACTCTTTAAGATTTTTCCTGTGTCCCTTGTGACACTGTATTTCACCCTACTGTACTCTTTAAGATTGTTCTTATGATCCTCGTTGACACTGTATTTCACCCTACTGTACTCTTTAAGATTGTTCTTATGATCCTCGTTGACACTGTATTTCACCCTACTGTACTCTTTAAGATTTTTCTTGTGTTCCTCGTTGACACTGTATTTCACCCTACTGTACTCTTTAAGATTGTTCCTGTGTTCCTCGTTGACACTGTATTTCACCCTACTGTACTCTTTAAGATTGTTCTTATGACCCTCGTTGACACTGTATTTAACCCTACTGTACTCTTTAAGATTGTTCTTATGATCCTCGTTGACACTGTATTTCACCCTACTGTACTCTTTAAGATTGTTCTTATGATCCTCGTTGACACTGTATTTCACCCTACTGTACTCTGTAAGATTGTTCTTATGATCCTTGTTGACACTGTATTTCAACCTACTGTACTCTTTAAGATTGTTCTTATGATCCTCGTTGACACTGTATTTCACCCTACTGTACTCTTTAAGATTTTTCCTGTGTTCCTCGTTGACACTGTATTTCACCCTACTGTACTCTTTAAGATTGTTCTTATGACCCTCGTTGACACTGTATTTAACCCTACTGTACTCTTTAAGATTGTTCTTATGATCCTCATTGACACTGTATTTCACCCTACTGTACTCTTTAAGATTGTTCTTATGATCCTCGTTGACACTGTATTTTACTCTATTGTACTCTTTAAGATTTTTCCTGTGTTCCTCGTTGACACTGTATTTCACCCTACTGTACTCTTTAAGATTGTTCTTATGATCCTCGTTGACACTGTATTTCACCCTACTGTACTCTTTAAGATTGTTCCTGTGTTCCTCGTTGACACTGTATTTCACCCTACTGTACTCTTTAAGATTGTTCTTATGATCCTCGTTGACACTGTATTTCACCCTACTGTACTCTGTAAGATTGTTCTTATGATCCTTGTTGACACTGTATTTCAACCTACTGTACTCTTTAAGATTGTTCTTATGATCCTCGTTGACACTGTATTTCACCTTACTGTACTCTTTAAGATTGTTCTTATGATCCTTGTTGACACTGTATTTCACCCTACTGTACTCTTTAAGATTGTTCTTATGATCCTCGTTGACACTGTATTTCACCCTACTGTACTCTTTAAGATTGTTCTTATGATCCTCGTTGACACTGTATTTCACCCTACTGTACTCTTTAAGATTGTTCTTATGATCCTCGTTGACACTGTATTTCACCCTACTGTACTCTGTAAGATTGTTCTTATGATCCTCGTTGACACTGTATTTCACCCTACTGTACTCTGTAAGATTGTTCTTATGATCCTTGTTGACACTGTATTTCAACCTACTGTACTCTTTAAGATTGTTCTTATGATCCTCGTTGACACTGTATTTCACCCTACTGTACTCTTTAAGATTTTTCCTGTGTTCCTCGTTGACACTGTATTTCACCCTACTGTACTCTTTAAGATTGTTCTTATGACCCTCGTTGACACTGTATTTCACCCTACTGTACTCTTTAAGATTATTCCTGTGTTCCTCGTTGACACTGTATTTCACCCTACTGTACTCTTTAAGATTGTTCTTATGATCCTCGTTGACACTGTATTTCACCCTACTGTACTCTTTAAGATTGTTCTTATGATCCTCGTTGACACTGTATTTCACCCTACTGTACTCTTTAAGATTGTTCCTGTGTTCCTCGTTGACACTGTATTTCACCCTACTGTACTCTTTAAGATTGTTCCTGTGTTCCTCGTTGACACTGTATTTCACCCTACTGTACTCTTTAAGATTGTTCTTATGATCCTCGTTGACACTGTATTTCACCCTACTGTACTCTTTAAGATTGTTCCTGTGTTCCTCGTTGACACTGTATTTCACCCTACTGTACTCTTTAAGATTGTTCTTATGATCCTCGTTGACACTGTATTTTACTCTATTGTACTCTTTAAGATTTTTCCTGTGTTCCTCGTTGACACTGTATTTCACCCTACTGTACTCTTTAAGATTGTTCTTATGATCCTCGTTGACACTGTATTTCACCCTACTGTACTCTTTAAGATTGTTCTTATGATCCTCGTTGACACTGTATTTCACCCTACTGTACTCTTTAAGATTTTTCTTGTGTTCCTCGTTGACACTGTATTTCACCCTACTGTACTCTTTAAGATTGTTCTTATGATCCTCGTTGACACTGTATTTCACCCTACTGTACTCTTTAAGATTGTTCCTGTGTTCCTCGTTGACACTGTATTTCACCCTACTGTACTCTTTAAGATTTTTCCTGTGTTCCTCGTTGACACTATTTCACCCTACTGTACTCTTTAAGATTGTTCCTGCGTTCCTCGTTGACACTGTATTTCACCCTACTGTACTCTTTAAGATTGTTCTTATGATCCTCGTTGACACTGTATTTCACCCTACTGTACTCTTTAAGATTGTTCCTGTGTTCCTCGTTGACACTGTATTTCACCCTACTGTACTCTTTAAGATTTTTCCTGTGTTCCTCGTTGACACTGTATTTCACCCTACTGTACTCTTTAAGATTGTTCCTGTGTTCCTCGTTGACACTGTATTTCACCCTACTGTACTCTTTAAGATTGTTCTTATGATCCTTGTTGACACTGTATTTCACCCTACTGTACTCTTTAAGATTGTTCTTATGATCCTCGTTGACACTGTATTTCACCCTACTGTACTCTTTAAGATTGTTCCTGTGTTCCTCGTTGACACTGTATTTCACCCTACTGTACTCTTTAAGATTGTTCCTGTGTTCCTCGTTGACACTGTATTTCACCCTACTGTACTCTTTAAGATTGTTCTTATGATCCTCGTTGACACTGTATTTCACCCTACTGTAATCTTTAAGACTGTTCTTATGATCCTCGTTGACACTGTATTTCACCCTACTGTACTCTTTAAGATTGTTCCTGTGTTCCTCGTTGACACTGTATTTCACCCTACTGTACTCTTTAAGATTGTTCTTATGATCCTCGTTGACACTGTATTTCACCCTACTGTAGTCTTTAAGATTTTTCTTGTGTTCCTCGTTGACACTGTATTTCACCCTACTGTACTCTTTAAGATTGTTCTTATGATCCTCGTTGACACTGTATTTCACCCTACTGTACTCTTTAAGATTGTTCCTGTGTTCCTCGTTGACACTGTATTTCACCCTACTGTACTCTTTAAGATTGTTCTTATGACCCTCGTTGACACTGTATTTCACCCTACTGTACTCTTTAAGATTGTTCTTATGATCCTCGTTGACACTGTATTTCACCCTACTGTACTCTTTAAGATTGTTCCTGTGTTCCTCGTTGACACTGTATTTCACCCTACTGTACTCTTTAAGATTTTTCCTGTGTTCCTCGTTGACACTGTATTTCACCCTACTGTACTCTTTAAGATTGTTCCTGTGTTCCTCGTTGACACTGTATTTCACCCTACTGTACTCTTTAAGATTGTTCTTATGATCCTTGTTGACACTGTATTTCACCCTACTGTACTCTTTAAGATTGTTCTTATGATCCTCGTTGACACTGTATTTCACCCTACTGTACTCTTTAAGATTGTTCCTGTGTTCCTCGTTGACACTGTATTTCACCCTACTGTACTCTTTAAGATTGTTCCTGTGTTCCTCGTTGACACTGTATTTCACCCTACTGTACTCTTTAAGATTGTTCTTATGATCCTCGTTGACACTGTATTTCACCCTACTGTAATCTTTAAGACTGTTCTTATGATCCTCGTTGACACTGTATTTCACCCTACTGTACTCTTTAAGATTGTTCCTGTGTTCCTCGTTGACACTGTATTTCACCCTACTGTACTCTTTAAGATTGTTCTTATGATCCTCGTTGACACTGTATTTCACCCTACTGTAGTCTTTAAGATTTTTCTTGTGTTCCTCGTTGACACTGTATTTCACCCTACTGTACTCTTTAAGATTGTTCTTATGATCCTCGTTGACACTGTATTTCACCCTACTGTACTCTTTAAGATTGTTCCTGTGTTCCTCGTTGACACTGTATTTCACCCTACTGTACTCTTTAAGATTGTTCTTATGACCCTGGTTGACTGTATTTCACCCTACTGTACTCTTTAAGATTGTTCTTATGATCCTCGTTGACACTGTATTTCACCCTACTGTACTCTTTAAGATTGTTCCTGTGTTCCTCGTTGACACTGTATTTCACCCTACTGTACTCTTTAAGATTGTTCCTGCGTTCCTCGTTGACACTGTATTTCACCCTACTGTACTCTTTAAGATTGTTCTTATGATCCTCGTTGACACTGTATTTCACCCTACTGTACTCTTTAAGATTGTTCTTATGATCCTCGTTGACACTGTATTTCACCCTACTGTACTCTTTAAGATTGTTCCTGTGTTCCTCGTTGACACTGTATTTCACCCTACTGTACTCTTTAAGATTGTTCCTGTGTTCCTCGTTGACACTGTATTTCAACCTACTGTACTCTTTAAGATTGTTCTTATGATCCTCGTTGACACTGTATTTCACCCTACTGTACTCTTTAAGATTTTTCCTGTGTTCCTCGTTGACACTGTATTTCACCCTACTGTACTCTTTAAGATTGTTCCTGTGTTCCTCGTTGACACTGTATTTCACCCTACTGTACTCTTTAAGATTGTTCTTATGATCCTCGTTGACACTGTATTTCACCCTACTGTACTCTTTAAGATTGTTCCTGTGTTCCTCGTTGACACTGTATTTCACCCTACTGTACTCTTTAAGATTGTTCTTATGATCCTCGTTGACACTGTATTTTACTCTATTGTACTCTTTAAGATTTTTCCTGTGTTCCTCGTTGACACTGTATTTCACCCTACTGTACTCTTTAAGATTGTTCTTATGATCCTCGTTGACACTGTATTTCACCCTACTGTACTCTTTAAGATTGTTCTTATGATCCTCGTTGACACTGTATTTCACCCTACTGTACTCTTTAAGATTTTTCTTGTGTTCCTCGTTGACACTGTATTTCACCCTACTGTACTCTTTAAGATTGTTCTTATGATCCTCGTTGACACTGTATTTCACCCTACTGTACTCTTTAAGATTGTTCCTGTGTTCCTCGTTGACACTGTATTTCACCCTACTGTACTCTTTAAGATTTTTCCTGTGTTCCTCGTTGACACTATTTCACCCTACTGTACTCTTTAAGATTGTTCCTGCGTTCCTCGTTGACACTGTATTTCACCCTACTGTACTCTTTAAGATTGTTCTTATGATCCTCGTTGACACTGTATTTCACCCTACTGTACTCTTTAAGATTGTTCCTGTGTTCCTCGTTGACACTGTATTTCACCCTACTGTACTCTTTAAGATTTTTCCTGTGTTCCTCGTTGACACTGTATTTCACCCTACTGTACTCTTTAAGATTGTTCCTGTGTTCCTCGTTGACACTGTATTTCACCTTACTGTACTCTTTAAGATTGTTCTTATGATCCTTGTTGACACTGTATTTCACCCTACTGTACTCTTTAAGATTGTTCTTATGATCCTCGTTGACACTGTATTTCACCCTACTGTACTCTTTAAGATTGTTCCTGTGTTCCTCGTTGACACTGTATTTCACCCTACTGTACTCTTTAAGATTGTTCTTATGATCCTCGTTGACACTGTATTTCACCCTACTGTACTCTTTAAGATTGTTCCTGTGTTCCTCGTTGACACTGTATTTCACCCTACTGTACTCTTTAAGATTGTTCTTATGATCCTCGTTGACACTGTATTTCACCCTACTGTACTCTTTAAGATTGTTCTTATGATCCTCGTTGACACTGTATTTCACCCTACTGTAATCTTTAAGACTGTTCTTATGATCCTCGTTGACACTGTATTTCACCCTACTGTACTCTTTAAGATTGTTCCTGTGTTCCTCGTTGACACTGTATTTCACCCTACTGTACTCTTTAAGATTGTTCTTATGATCCTCGTTGACACTGTATTTCACCCTACTGTAGTCTTTAAGATTTTTCTTGTGTTCCTCGTTGACACTGTATTTCACCCTACTGTACTCTTTAAGATTGTTCTTATGATCCTCGTTGACACTGTATTTCACCCTACTGTACTCTTTAAGATTGTTCCTGTGTTCCTCGTTGACACTGTATTTCACCCTACTGTACTCTTTAAGATTGTTCTTATGACCCTCGTTGACTGTATTTCACCCTACTGTACTCTTTAAGATTGTTCTTATGATCCTCGTTGACACTGTATTTCACCCTACTGTACTCTTTAAGATTGTTCCTGTGTTCCTCGTTGACACTGTATTTCACCCTACTGTACTCTTTAAGATTGTTCCTGCGTTCCTCGTTGACACTGTATTTCACCCTACTGTACTCTTTAAGATTGTTCTTATGATCCTCGTTGACACTGTATTTCACCCTACTGTACTCTTTAAGATTGTTCTTATGATCCTCGTTGACACTGTATTTCACCCTACTGTACTCTTTAAGATTGTTCCTGTGTTCCTCGTTGACACTGTATTTCACCCTACTGTACTCTTTAAGATTGTTCCTGTGTTCCTCGTTGACACTGTATTTCAACCTACTGTACTCTTTAAGATTGTTCTTATGATCCTCGTTGACACTGTATTTCACCCTACTGTACTCTTTAAGATTTTTCCTGTGTTCCTCGTTGACACTGTATTTCACCCTACTGTACTCTTTAAGATTGTTCCTGTGTTCCTCGTTGACACTGTATTTCACCCTACTGTACTCTTTAAGATTGTTCTTATGATCCTCGTTGACACTGTATTTCACCCTACTGTACTCTTTAAGATTTTTCTTGTGTTCCTCGTTGACACTGTATTTCACCCTACTGTACTCTTTAAGATTGTTCTTATGATCCTCGTTGACACTGTATTTCACCCTACTGTACTCTTTAAGATTTTTCTTTTGTTCCTCGTTGACACTGTATTTCACCCTACTGTACTCTTTAAGATTGTTCTTATGATCCTCGTTGACACTGTATTTCACCCTACTGTACTCTTTAAGATTGTTCTTATGATCCTCGTTGACACTGTATTTCACCCTACTGTACTCTTTAAGATTGTTCTTATGATCCTCGTTGACACTGTATTTCACCCTACTGTACTCTTTAAGATTGTTCTTATGATCCTCGTTGACACTGTATTTCACCCTACTGTACACTTTAAGATTGTTCTTATGATCCTCGTTGACACTGTATTTCAACCTACTGTACTCTTTAAGATTGTTCTTATGATCCTCGTTGACACTGTATTTCACCCTACTGTACTCTTTAAGATTTTTCCTGTGTTCCTCGTTGACACTGTATTTCACCCTACTGTACTCTTTAAGATTGTTCTTATGATCCTCGTTGACACTGTATTTCACCCTACTGTACTCTTTAAGATTGTTCTTATGATCCTCGTTGACACTGTATTTCACCCTACTGTACTCTTTAAGATTGTTCCTGTGTTCCTCGTTGACACTGTATTTCACCCTACTGTACTCTTTAAGATTTTTCCTGTGTTCCACGTTGACACTGTATTTCACCCTACTGTACTCTTTAAGATTTTTCTTGTGTTCCTCGTTGACACTGTATTTCACCCTACTGTACTCTTTAAGATTGTTCTTATGATCCTCGTTGACACTGTATTTCACCCTACTGTACTCTTTAAGATTGTTCTTATGATCCTCGTTGACACTGTATTTCACCCTACTGTACTCTTTAAGATTGTTCCTGTGTTCCTCGTTGACACTGTATTTCACCCTACTGTACTCTTTAAGATTGTTCCTGTGTTCCTCGTTGACACTGTATTTCACCCTACTGTACTCTTTAAGATTGTTCCTGCGTTCCTCGTTGACACTGTATTTCACCCTACTGTACTCTTTAAGATTGTTTTTATGATCCTCGTTGACACTGTATTTCACCCTACTGTACTCTTTAAGATTGTTCTTATGATCCTCGTTGACACTGTATTTCACCCTACTGTACTCTTTAAGATTGTTCCTGTGTTCCTCGTTGACACTGTATTTCACCCTACTGTACTCTTTAAGATTTTTCCTGTGTTCCTCGTTGACACTGTATTTCACCCTACTGTACTCTTTAAGATTGTTCCTGTGTTCCTCGTTGACACTGTATTTCACCCTACTGTACTCTTCAAGATTTTTCTTGTGTTCCTCGTTGACACTGTATTTCACCCTACTGTACTCTTTAAGATTGTTCTTATGATCCTCGTTGACACTGTATTTCACCCTACTGTACTCTTTAAGATTGTTCTTATGATCCTCGTTGACACTGTATTTCACCCTACTGTACTCTTTAAGATTGTTCTTATGATCCTCGTTGACACTGTATTTCACCCTACTGTACTCTTTAAGATTGTTCCTGCGTTCCTCGTTGACACTGTATTTCACCCTACTGTACTCTTTAAGATTGTTCCTGTGTTCCTCGTTGACACTGTATTTCACCCTACTGTACTCTTTAAGATTGTTCTTATGATCCTCGTTGACACTGTATTTCACCCTACTGTACTCTTTAAGATTGTTCTTATGATCCTCGTTGACACTGTATTTCACCCTACTGTACTCTTTAAGATTGTTCTTATGATCCTCGTTGACACTGTATTTCACCCTACTGTACTCTTTAAGATTGTTCTTATGATCCTCGTTGACACTGTATTTCACCCTACTGTACTCTTTAAGATTTTTCCTGTGTTCCTCGTTGACACTGTATTTCACCCTACTGTACTCTTTAAGATTGTTCCTGCGTTCCTCGTTGACACTGTATTTCACCCTACTGTACTCTTTAAGATTGTTCTTATGATCCTCGTTGACACTGTATTTCACCCTACTGTACTCTTTAAGATTGTTCTTATGATCCTCGTTGACACTGTATTTCACCCTACTGTACTCTTTAAGATTTTTCCTGTGTTCCACGTTGACACTGTATTTCACCCTACTGTACTCTTTAAGATTTTTCTTGTGTTCCTCGTTGACACTGTATTTCACCCTACTGTACTCTTTAAGATTGTTCTTATGATCCTCGTTGACACTGTATTTCACCCTACTGTACTCTTTAAGATTGTTCTTATGATCCTCGTTGACACTGTATTTCACCCTACTGTACTCTTTAAGATTGTTCTTATGATCCTCGTTGACACTGTATTTCACCCTACTGTACTCTTTAAGATTGTTCCTGTGTTCCTCGTTGACACTGTATTTCACCCTACTGTACTCTTTAAGATTGTTCCTGTGTTCCTCGTTGACACTGTATTTCAACCTACTGTACTCTTTAAGATTGTTCTTATGATCCTCGTTGACACTGTATTTCACCCTACTGTACTCTTTAAGATTTTTCCTGTGTTCCTCGTTGACACTGTATTTCACCCTACTGTACTCTTTAAGATTGTTCCTGTGTTCCTCGTTGACACTGTATTTCACCCTACTGTACTCTTTAAGATTGTTCTTATGATCCTCGTTGACACTGTATTTCACCCTACTGTACTCTTTAAGATTTTTCTTGTGTTCCTCGTTGACACTGTATTTCACCCTACTGTACTCTTTAAGATTGTTCTTATGATCCTCGTTGACACTGTATTTCACCCTACTGTACTCTTTAAGATTTTTCTTTTGTTCCTCGTTGACACTGTATTTCACCCTACTGTACTCTTTAAGATTGTTCTTATGATCCTCGTTGACACTGTATTTCACCCTACTGTACTCTTTAAGATTGTTCTTATGATCCTCGTTGACACTGTATTTCACCCTACTGTACTCTTTAAGATTGTTCTTATGATCCTCGTTGACACTGTATTTCACCCTACTGTACTCTTTAAGATTGTTCTTATGATCCTCGTTGACACTGTATTTCACCCTACTGTACACTTTAAGATTGTTCTTATGATCCTCGTTGACACTGTATTTCAACCTACTGTACTCTTTAAGATTGTTCTTATGATCCTCGTTGACACTGTATTTCACCCTACTGTACTCTTTAAGATTTTTCCTGTGTTCCTCGTTGACACTGTATTTCACCCTACTGTACTCTTTAAGATTGTTCTTATGATCCTCGTTGACACTGTATTTCACCCTACTGTACTCTTTAAGATTGTTCTTATGATCCTCGTTGACACTGTATTTCACCCTACTGTACTCTTTAAGATTGTTCCTGTGTTCCTCGTTGACACTGTATTTCACCCTACTGTACTCTTTAAGATTTTTCCTGTGTTCCACGTTGACACTGTATTTCACCCTACTGTACTCTTTAAGATTTTTCTTGTGTTCCTCGTTGACACTGTATTTCACCCTACTGTACTCTTTAAGATTGTTCTTATGATCCTCGTTGACACTGTATTTCACCCTACTGTACTCTTTAAGATTGTTCTTATGATCCTCGTTGACACTGTATTTCACCCTACTGTACTCTTTAAGATTGTTCCTGTGTTCCTCGTTGACACTGTATTTCACCCTACTGTACTCTTTAAGATTGTTCCTGTGTTCCTCGTTGACACTGTATTTCACCCTACTGTACTCTTTAAGATTGTTCCTGCGTTCCTCGTTGACACTGTATTTCACCCTACTGTACTCTTTAAGATTGTTTTTATGATCCTCGTTGACACTGTATTTCACCCTACTGTACTCTTTAAGATTGTTCTTATGATCCTCGTTGACACTGTATTTCACCCTACTGTACTCTTTAAGATTGTTCCTGTGTTCCTCGTTGACACTGTATTTCACCCTACTGTACTCTTTAAGATTTTTCCTGTGTTCCTCGTTGACACTGTATTTCACCCTACTGTACTCTTTAAGATTGTTCCTGTGTTCCTCGTTGACACTGTATTTCACCCTACTGTACTCTTCAAGATTTTTCTTGTGTTCCTCGTTGACACTGTATTTCACCCTACTGTACTCTTTAAGATTGTTCTTATGATCCTCGTTGACACTGTATTTCACCCTACTGTACTCTTTAAGATTGTTCTTATGATCCTCGTTGACACTGTATTTCACCCTACTGTACTCTTTAAGATTGTTCCTGCGTTCCTCGTTGACACTGTATTTCACCCTACTGTACTCTTTAAGATTGTTCCTGTGTTCCTCGTTGACACTGTATTTCACCCTACTGTACTCTTTAAGATTGTTCTTATGATCCTCGTTGACACTGTATTTCACCCTACTGTACTCTTTAAGATTGTTCTTATGATCCTCGTTGACACTGTATTTCACCCTACTGTACTCTTTAAGATTGTTCTTATGATCCTCGTTGACACTGTATTTCACCCTACTGTACTCTTTAAGATTGTTCTTATGATCCTCGTTGACACTGTATTTCACCCTACTGTACTCTTTAAGATTTTTCCTGTGTTCCTCGTTGACACTGTATTTCACCCTACTGTACTCTTTAAGATTGTTCCTGCGTTCCTCGTTGACACTGTATTTCACCCTACTGTACTCTTTAAGATTGTTCTTATGATCCTCGTTGACACTGTATTTCACCCTACTGTACTCTTTAAGATTGTTCTTATGATCCTCGTTGACACTGTATTTCACCCTACTGTACTCTTTAAGATTTTTCCTGTGTTCCACGTTGACACTGTATTTCACCCTACTGTACTCTTTAAGATTTTTCTTGTGTTCCTCGTTGACACTGTATTTCACCCTACTGTACTCTTTAATATTTTTCTTATGATCCTCGTTGACACTGTATTTCACCCTACTGTACTCTTTAAGATTGTTCTTATGATCCTCGTTGACACTGTATTTCACCCTACTGTACTCTTTAAGATTTTTCCTGTGTTCCTCGTTGACACTGTATTTCACCCTACTGTACTCTTTAAGATTGTTCCTGCGTTCCTCGTTGACACTGTATTTCACCCTACTGTACTCTTTAAGATTGTTCTTATGATCCTCGTTGACACTGTATTTCACCCTACTGTACTCTTTAAGATTGTTCCTGTGTTCCTCGTTGACACTGTATTTCACCCTACTGTACTCTTTAAGATTTTTCTTGTGTTCCTCGTTGACACTGTATTTCACCCTACTGTACTCTTTAAGATTGTTCTTATGATCCTCGTTGACACTGTATTTCACCCTACTGTACTCTTTAAGATTGTTCCTGTGTTCCTCGTTGACACTGTATTTCACCCTACTGTACTCTTTAAGATTTTTCCTGTGTTCCTCGTTGACACTATTTCACCCTACTGTACTCTTTAAGATTGTTCCTGCGTTCCTCGTTGACACTGTATTTCACCCTACTGTACTCTTTAAGATTGTTCTTATGATCCTCGTTGACACTGTATTTCACCCTACTGTACTCTTTAAGATTGTTCCTGTGTTCCTCGTTGACACTGTATTTCACCCTACTGTACTCTTTAAGATTTTTCCTGTGTTCCTCGTTGACACTGTATTTCACCCTACTGTACTCTTTAAGATTGTTCCTGTGTTCCTCGTTGACACTGTATTTCACCCTACTGTACTCTTTAAGATTGTTCTTATGATCCTTGTTGACACTGTATTTCACCCTACTGTACTCTTTAAGATTGTTCTTATGATCCTCGTTGACACTGTATTTCACCCTACTGTACTCTTTAAGATTGTTCCTGTGTTCCTCGTTGACACTGTATTTCACCCTACTGTACTCTTTAAGATTGTTCTTATGATCCTCGTTGACACTGTATTTCACCCTACTGTACTCTTTAAGATTGTTCCTGTGTTCCTCGTTGACACTGTATTTCACCCTACTGTACTCTTTAAGATTGTTCTTATGATCCTCGTTGACACTGTATTTCACCCTACTGTACTCTTTAAGATTGTTCTTATGATCCTCGTTGACACTGTATTTCACCCTACTGTAATCTTTAAGACTGTTCTTATGATCCTCGTTGACACTGTATTTCACCCTACTGTACTCTTTAAGATTGTTCCTGTGTTCCTCGTTGACACTGTATTTCACCCTACTGTACTCTTTAAGATTGTTCTTATGATCCTCGTTGACACTGTATTTCACCCTACTGTAGTCTTTAAGATTTTTCTTGTGTTCCTCGTTGACACTGTATTTCACCCTACTGTACTCTTTAAGATTGTTCTTATGATCCTCGTTGACACTGTATTTCACCCTACTGTACTCTTTAAGATTGTTCCTGTGTTCCTCGTTGACACTGTATTTCACCCTACTGTACTCTTTAAGATTGTTCTTATGACCCTCGTTGACTGTATTTCACCCTACTGTACTCTTTAAGATTGTTCTTATGATCCTCGTTGACACTGTATTTCACCCTACTGTACTCTTTAAGATTGTTCCTGTGTTCCTCGTTGACACTGTATTTCACCCTACTGTACTCTTTAAGATTGTTCCTGCGTTCCTCGTTGACACTGTATTTCACCCTACTGTACTCTTTAAGATTGTTCTTATGATCCTCGTTGACACTGTATTTCACCCTACTGTACTCTTTAAGATTGTTCTTATGATCCTCGTTGACACTGTATTTCACCCTACTGTACTCTTTAAGATTGTTCCTGTGTTCCTCGTTGACACTGTATTTCACCCTACTGTACTCTTTAAGATTGTTCCTGTGTTCCTCGTTGACACTGTATTTCAACCTACTGTACTCTTTAAGATTGTTCTTATGATCCTCGTTGACACTGTATTTCACCCTACTGTACTCTTTAAGATTTTTCCTGTGTTCCTCGTTGACACTGTATTTCACCCTACTGTACTCTTTAAGATTGTTCCTGTGTTCCTCGTTGACACTGTATTTCACCCTACTGTACTCTTTAAGATTGTTCTTATGATCCTCGTTGACACTGTATTTCACCCTACTGTACTCTTTAAGATTTTTCTTGTGTTCCTCGTTGACACTGTATTTCACCCTACTGTACTCTTTAAGATTGTTCTTATGATCCTCGTTGACACTGTATTTCACCCTACTGTACTCTTTAAGATTTTTCTTTTGTTCCTCGTTGACACTGTATTTCACCCTACTGTACTCTTTAAGATTGTTCTTATGATCCTCGTTGACACTGTATTTCACCCTACTGTACTCTTTAAGATTGTTCTTATGATCCTCGTTGACACTGTATTTCACCCTACTGTACTCTTTAAGATTGTTCTTATGATCCTCGTTGACACTGTATTTCACCCTACTGTACTCTTTAAGATTGTTCTTATGATCCTCGTTGACACTGTATTTCACCCTACTGTACACTTTAAGATTGTTCTTATGATCCTCGTTGACACTGTATTTCAACCTACTGTACTCTTTAAGATTGTTCTTATGATCCTCGTTGACACTGTATTTCACCCTACTGTACTCTTTAAGATTTTTCCTGTGTTCCTCGTTGACACTGTATTTCACCCTACTGTACTCTTTAAGATTGTTCTTATGATCCTCGTTGACACTGTATTTCACCCTACTGTACTCTTTAAGATTGTTCTTATGATCCTCGTTGACACTGTATTTCACCCTACTGTACTCTTTAAGATTGTTCCTGTGTTCCTCGTTGACACTGTATTTCACCCTACTGTACTCTTTAAGATTTTTCCTGTGTTCCACGTTGACACTGTATTTCACCCTACTGTACTCTTTAAGATTTTTCTTGTGTTCCTCGTTGACACTGTATTTCACCCTACTGTACTCTTTAAGATTGTTCTTATGATCCTCGTTGACACTGTATTTCACCCTACTGTACTCTTTAAGATTGTTCTTATGATCCTCGTTGACACTGTATTTCACCCTACTGTACTCTTTAAGATTGTTCCTGTGTTCCTCGTTGACACTGTATTTCACCCTACTGTACTCTTTAAGATTGTTCCTGTGTTCCTCGTTGACACTGTATTTCACCCTACTGTACTCTTTAAGATTGTTCCTGCGTTCCTCGTTGACACTGTATTTCACCCTACTGTACTCTTTAAGATTGTTTTTATGATCCTCGTTGACACTGTATTTCACCCTACTGTACTCTTTAAGATTGTTCTTATGATCCTCGTTGACACTGTATTTCACCCTACTGTACTCTTTAAGATTGTTCCTGTGTTCCTCGTTGACACTGTATTTCACCCTACTGTACTCTTTAAGATTTTTCCTGTGTTCCTCGTTGACACTGTATTTCACCCTACTGTACTCTTTAAGATTGTTCCTGTGTTCCTCGTTGACACTGTATTTCACCCTACTGTACTCTTCAAGATTTTTCTTGTGTTCCTCGTTGACACTGTATTTCACCCTACTGTACTCTTTAAGATTGTTCTTATGATCCTCGTTGACACTGTATTTCACCCTACTGTACTCTTTAAGATTGTTCTTATGATCCTCGTTGACACTGTATTTCACCCTACTGTACTCTTTAAGATTGTTCTTATGATCCTCGTTGACACTGTATTTCACCCTACTGTACTCTTTAAGATTGTTCCTGCGTTCCTCGTTGACACTGTATTTCACCCTACTGTACTCTTTAAGATTGTTCCTGTGTTCCTCGTTGACACTGTATTTCACCCTACTGTACTCTTTAAGATTGTTCTTATGATCCTCGTTGACACTGTATTTCACCCTACTGTACTCTTTAAGATTGTTCTTATGATCCTCGTTGACACTGTATTTCACCCTACTGTACTCTTTAAGATTGTTCTTATGATCCTCGTTGACACTGTATTTCACCCTACTGTACTCTTTAAGATTGTTCTTATGATCCTCGTTGACACTGTATTTCACCCTACTGTACTCTTTAAGATTTTTCCTGTGTTCCTCGTTGACACTGTATTTCACCCTACTGTACTCTTTAAGATTGTTCCTGCGTTCCTCGTTGACACTGTATTTCACCCTACTGTACTCTTTAAGATTGTTCTTATGATCCTCGTTGACACTGTATTTCACCCTACTGTACTCTTTAAGATTGTTCTTATGATCCTCGTTGACACTGTATTTCACCCTACTGTACTCTTTAAGATTTTTCCTGTGTTCCACGTTGACACTGTATTTCACCCTACTGTACTCTTTAAGATTTTTCTTGTGTTCCTCGTTGACACTGTATTTCACCCTACTGTACTCTTTAAGATTGTTCTTATGATCCTCGTTGACACTGTATTTCACCCTACTGTACTCTTTAAGATTGTTCTTATGATCCTCGTTGACACTGTATTTCACCCTACTGTACTCTTTAAGATTGTTCTTATGATCCTCGTTGACACTGTATTTCACCCTACTGTACTCTTTAAGATTGTTCCTGTGTTCCTCGTTGACACTGTATTTCACCCTACTGTACTCTTTAAGATTGTTCCTGTGTTCCTCGTTGACACTGTATTTCAACCTACTGTACTCTTTAAGATTGTTCTTATGATCCTCGTTGACACTGTATTTCACCCTACTGTACTCTTTAAGATTTTTCCTGTGTTCCTCGTTGACACTGTATTTCACCCTACTGTACTCTTTAAGATTGTTCCTGTGTTCCTCGTTGACACTGTATTTCACCCTACTGTACTCTTTAAGATTGTTCTTATGATCCTCGTTGACACTGTATTTCACCCTACTGTACTCTTTAAGATTTTTCTTGTGTTCCTCGTTGACACTGTATTTCACCCTACTGTACTCTTTAAGATTGTTCTTATGATCCTCGTTGACACTGTATTTCACCCTACTGTACTCTTTAAGATTTTTCTTTTGTTCCTCGTTGACACTGTATTTCACCCTACTGTACTCTTTAAGATTGTTCTTATGATCCTCGTTGACACTGTATTTCACCCTACTGTACTCTTTAAGATTGTTCTTATGATCCTCGTTGACACTGTATTTCACCCTACTGTACTCTTTAAGATTGTTCTTATGATCCTCGTTGACACTGTATTTCACCCTACTGTACTCTTTAAGATTGTTCTTATGATCCTCGTTGACACTGTATTTCACCCTACTGTACACTTTAAGATTGTTCTTATGATCCTCGTTGACACTGTATTTCAACCTACTGTACTCTTTAAGATTGTTCTTATGATCCTCGTTGACACTGTATTTCACCCTACTGTACTCTTTAAGATTTTTCCTGTGTTCCTCGTTGACACTGTATTTCACCCTACTGTACTCTTTAAGATTGTTCTTATGATCCTCGTTGACACTGTATTTCACCCTACTGTACTCTTTAAGATTGTTCTTATGATCCTCGTTGACACTGTATTTCACCCTACTGTACTCTTTAAGATTGTTCCTGTGTTCCTCGTTGACACTGTATTTCACCCTACTGTACTCTTTAAGATTTTTCCTGTGTTCCACGTTGACACTGTATTTCACCCTACTGTACTCTTTAAGATTTTTCTTGTGTTCCTCGTTGACACTGTATTTCACCCTACTGTACTCTTTAAGATTGTTCCTGTGTTCCTCGTTGACACTGTATTTCACCCTACTGTACTCTTCAAGATTTTTCTTGTGTTCCTCGTTGACACTGTATTTCACCCTACTGTACTCTTTAAGATTGTTCTTATGATCCTCGTTGACACTGTATTTCACCCTACTGTACTCTTTAAGATTGTTCTTATGATCCTCGTTGACACTGTATTTCACCCTACTGTACTCTTTAAGATTGTTCCTGCGTTCCTCGTTGACACTGTATTTCACCCTACTGTACTCTTTAAGATTGTTCCTGTGTTCCTCGTTGACACTGTATTTCACCCTACTGTACTCTTTAAGATTGTTCTTATGATCCTCGTTGACACTGTATTTCACCCTACTGTACTCTTTAAGATTGTTCTTATGATCCTCGTTGACACTGTATTTCACCCTACTGTACTCTTTAAGATTGTTCTTATGATCCTCGTTGACACTGTATTTCACCCTACTGTACTCTTTAAGATTGTTCTTATGATCCTCGTTGACACTGTATTTCACCCTACTGTACTCTTTAAAATTTTTCCTGTGTTCCTCGTTGACACTGTATTTCACCCTACTGTACTCTTTAAGATTGTTCCTGCGTTCCTCGTTGACACTGTATTTCACCCTACTGTACTCTTTAAGATTGTTCTTATGATCCTCGTTGACACTGTATTTCACCCTACTGTACTCTTTAAGATTGTTCTTATGATCCTCGTTGACACTGTATTTCACCCTACTGTACTCTTTAAGATTTTTCCTGTGTTCCACGTTGACACTGTATTTCACCCTACTGTACTCTTTAAGATTTTTCTTGTGTTCCTCGTTGACACTGTATTTCACCCTACTGTACTCTTTAAGATTTTTCTTATGATCCTCGTTGACACTGTATTTCACCCTACTGTACTCTTTAAGATTGTTCTTATGATCCTCGTTGACACTGTATTTCACCCTACTGTACTCTTTAAGATTTTTCCTGTGTTCCTCGTTGACACTGTATTTCACCCTACTGTACTCTTTAAGATTGTTCCTGCGTTCCTCGTTGACACTGTATTTCACCCTACTGTACTCTTTAAGATTGTTCTTATGATCCTCGTTGACACTGTATTTCACCCTACTGTACTCTTTAAGATTGTTCCTGTGTTCCTCGTTGACACTGTATTTCACCCTACTGTACTCTTTAAGATTGTTCTTATGATCCTCATTGACACTGTATTTCACCCTACTGTACTCTTTAAGATTTTTCCTGTGTTCCTCGTTGCCACTGTATTTCACCCTACTGTACTCTTTAAGATTGTTCCTGTGTTCCTCGTTGACACTGTATTTCACCCTACTGTACTCTTTAAGATTGTTCTTATGATCCTCGTTGACACTGTATTTCACCCTACTGTACTCTTTAAGATTTTTCTTGTGTTCTTCGTTGACACTGTATTTCACCCTACTGTACTCTTTAAGATTGTTCTTATGATCCTCGTTGACACTGTATTTCACCCTACTGTACTCTTTAAGATTGTTCTTATGATCCTCGTTGACACTGTATTTCACCCTACTGTACTCTTTAAGATTGTTCTTATGACCCTCGTTGACACTGTATTTAACCCTACTGTACTCTTTAAGATTGTTCTTATGATCCTCGTTGACACTGTATTTCACCCTACTGTACTCTTTAAGATTGTTCTTATGATCCTCGTTGACACTGTATTTCACCCTACTGTACTCTTTAAGATTGTTCCTGCGTTCCTCGTTGACACTGTATTTCACCCTACTGTACTCTTTAAGATTGTTCTTATGATCCTCGTTGACACTGTATTTCACCCTACTGTACTCTTTAAGATTGTTCTTATGATCCTCGTTGACACTGTATTTTACTCTATTGTTCTCTTTAAGATTGTTCTTATGATCCTCGTTGACACTGTATTTCACCCTACTGTACTCTTTAAGATTTTTCCTGTGTTCCTCGTTGACACTGTATTTCACCCTACTGTACTCTTTAAGATTGTTCTTATGATCCTCGTTGACACTGTATTTCACCCTACTGTACTCTTTAAGATTGTTCTTATGATCCTCGTTGACACTGTATTTCACCCTACTGTACTCTTTAAGATTTTTCCTGTGTTCCTCGTTGACACTGTATTTCACCCTACTGTACTCTTTAAGATTGTTCCTGCGTTCCTCGTTGACACTGTATTTCACCCTACTGTACTCTTTAAGATTTTTCCTGTGTTCCTCGTTGACACTGTATTTCACCCTACTGTACTCTTTAAGATTGTTCTTATGATCCTCGTTGACACTGTATTTCACCCTACTGTACTCTTTAAGATTTTTCTTGTGTTCCTCGTTGACACTGTATTTAACACCTACTTTACTCTTTAAGATTGTTCTTATGATCCTCGTTGACACTGTATTTCACCCTACTGTACTCTTTAAGATTTTTCCTGTGTTCCTCGTTGACACTGTATTTCACCCTACTGTACTCTTTAAGATTGTTCTTATGATCCTCGTTGACACTGTATTTCACCCTACTGTACTCTTTAAGATTGTTCTTATGATCCTCGTTGACACTGTATTTCACCCTACTGTACTCTTTAAGATTGTTCCTGCGTTCCTCGTTGACACTGTATTTCACCCTACTGTACTCTTTAAGATTGTTCCTGCGTTCCTCGTTGACACTGTATTTCACCCTACTGTACTCTTTAAGATTGTTCTTATGATCCTCGTTGACACTGTATTTCACCCTACTGTACTCTTTAAGATTGTTCTTATGATCCTCGTTGACACTGTATTTCACCCTACTGTACTCTTTAAGATTTTTCCTGTGTTCCTCGTTGACACTGTATTTCACCCTACTGTAATTTTTTACTTTTTCTTTATGTTGCCTATTTTTAAAATATTTAATTTTACTTGCTTGCTTTAATGACTCATTATATAAAACATTTGAATGATATCTTGTTCTAGTAACACTTTTCACATGTTGTTGAAACTCTGTATTGTTATGATACAACTCTTTGATATGGTCTTTGTTCAAATTATTTTTACTTTTAACTCTTTTTAATGTAAAATAATTATTTAGATATATGATCTTATTAACAGATACATTCGTATTTCTATCTTGATCAACAGAAACTGTCTCCATGTGATTTATATTAACTTCATTCTGTGGCTTTACACTCTGTCTTGTGCATATTTTCCTTTCATCTTCTTTTTCATTCTGACACAACTTATACACACAAATAACAACTTCATAGTGATTTTCATTGCAGTGTTTTAAATATATCCCTTGGTTACACATCCTTCTATGCACACAACTGTACTTTAACCATCTCTCATTATGGTATGTATAAATATCAAATCCTAAATAATTAGCTGTCGATTGAATTTCCACTTCTGTGGCCCATGATCCAACAAACTTCATTTTTGAATGTGACAAATAATCTTCCATAGATGTATACTGACATCTTAAGAGATTACGGTATTCCACACTATGCAATTCCATGTGCTTTACAATTGCAAGTCTAACTGCTCTATGAGCTTTTTGTGTGCCACACACTGCTTGTGCCACTGATCTGAAGAAACAATTCCCATCACCTACAATACTAACTGTTTTACAAGGACAGCCCATTGGTCCAATTTCTGTTGGTAAAGGAACATTTTGACCATGGCATTCTATATGAAGTTTCTCACTTAATTTTTGCTTAACTTCATGACATAGTGGACTGAAATCAAACATTCTGTTAATTCCATTTCCTAAACAAACTACATCTGAATTGTCAAAAATGTCAACATTTGATTTGCTAACCTCAGTGCTGTCCTTGAAACATTGTTTCTGTTTTTTAACAACCACACATTCTTTATTTTCTTCCAAACTCATTTTTGAAGCCTGCAATTTCCTTTTCTTATCAACACAATGCTGTTTTTGTGATTCACGGACAGTTGCTTTACTGCTTTTAACTTGATGTACACAAATGCCACTTAATTCAAAAATCTTTCAGTTTCCTCCAATAGAAGCAGACAAATTTTCAATGTGCCTTAAAACACAGCTCAGTGTATTGTAATATACAACCACACTAAACCCATCCCCATCAACCATCCCAGTACTACTACGGGCATGAGAATCTAGTATAGAAAACTGCCCGTTTTGCTTAATAATACCACAGGTATTACCACTTAAAGTTAAAAAGCATGTATCATATTTTTCAAACATTGACTGTAAACCATCCTGCAATGTTACACATGCACCAGACAAAATAAATTCTTCGTCAACCACATCTACAAATCCAGAAACAAAGTCGCCATATTCAAATTTAAATGTATTTGAATTAAAAGAGTATTATTGAGGAAGATCTTGAATGCACAACAACTTGTCCTTTGTTGGATCAGTGATCCAAGGTCAGATAAATTGGACGTCACCAAGGTCAGATAAATCCCATCACATAGAGCCTCTTTCCCCTAGATATCATCATATAGAGACTGTGTCTGTTCCCCGAACTTGGAAATCCAAAAAACTTTCAAACCCATCTAAGGTTAAAAATGTAATTGATGTTCAACAAATAAAAAACAGATATAATACAAATGAGCAAATGATAAAGCTTGGGTTGCTGAATATTCGATCGCTTACTTCAAAAGCGCTAATAGTTAATGATATGATTACAGATTATAACCTAGATGTGCTTTGTTTGACAGAAACCTGGCTAAAACCAAACGATTACATTGCTTTAAATGAGTCAACCCCACAAGATTACGGTTATAAACATGAACCTCGTCTGAAACGCAAAAGAGGAGGTGTTGCTGTAATTTATAGTAATATTTTCAAAACCACTAAGAAATCTAGTTGTAAATATAGTTCTTTTGAAGTGTTGGTGCTTAATGTAAAAATATATAGTGTAAACGATAAATCACGTTTGAAAATTCTGCTGGCTACTGTATACAGGCCACCAGGGCACCATACAGACTTTATCAAAGAATTTGCGGACTTTCTATCAGAATTAGTATTGGCTGCAGATAAAGTACTAATTGTTGGTGACTTTAATATACACATAGATAATGAAAAAGATGCATTGGGATTGGCATTTACAGTTTTTTACGATCGCTATGACAGTTTTTTCAATACATTTAACAATTTTCCTAAACTCTTAACGCACCAACACACCTAAAACACACAATTGAAAAAACAGTTAATTTCATGCTCAAAATCACACATTGTAAACTAAACTCCAAAACTAATTTTCAAAATACAATAATACACTAACACAATACACTATGTCTAACAAAACACTGCAAACATGTTTCAAAATCAAATAATTATTCAAAACACTAACACATGTTCTCTTCCAACAGGAACATTTAGTCAATCATAACACAATGACAAAAAAACACTAACATCAGCTAAGATTACAGAAACTGCATTATGTTATGTGTCAGGTCTGCCCTTATACAATAGACAGTATATTGTATTGAAAATAATTTTTTCTCTACATTTTTGTTTTGTTGAGTTTAGTAAATGCATGAATTTATTTTCTTTTGCTGCAGAAATTCAATACAAAAAATTAATGACCATCTCAGAGTAGCTTTATGTACAGTTTATGAAAAAAAAGAGACAGAATTGCTGCAGTAAAGACTTTATTTGCAAAAGAACATTACTGCAAGATATACCTCTCCCTTGTCCTGGTCCTTGCCCCACTCCTCTCCCTTGTCCTGGTACTCGTCTTCCTCTCCCCCCATGCAGGCATTTTTCTTTCTTTCTTTCTTTCTTTCTTTCTTTCTTTCTTTCTTTCTTTCTTTCTTTCTTTGTGTTGCTCTATATTGTTCCTTTTCCACACAAGATCAGCCCAAAGAGTCCTCTTTTACATTTATAACATATGGTCATGCGATTGAAATAAACTCAACTCCTGAGTGTAATTACTTGGATATCAGCTGTAATTTATATATTTGCAAAACTTCAATAAACTGTTTCTCAGTAGCAATGGAATAAAATACAGGGAATATATTTGTGTTTCAATTCACAATATGAACAGCTGTTCACTTTAGCCTATATAAGTTATGTTTAGAACATGATGTGATCTGTTCTGACATACAGTGTGAAAGCATTTGTAAATTTGGGCTTGTGTGTAAAAGAAGTTCAAGCATTTTAAATTTGTGTTAACTGTATGCATTTTGTGTCAAAGCAACAAGAAATGTGTTATTTGTATAGCCTACAAAGACTGATGTTGTGCTAACCGTGTTAAGAGTTTAGGAAACTTGTTAAATGTATTGAAAAAACTGTCATAGCGATTGTAAAAAACTGTAAAGACATTGTAAACTCAATTGGAGTTAGACAACTCGTGTCAGGACCTACTCATTGTCGTAATCATACTCTAGATCTAATACTATCACATGGAATAGATGTTGATGCCGTTGAAATACTGCAGCAGAGCGATGACATCTCAGATCACTATCTAGTCTCGTGTAAATTACATTTAGCCAAGGCTGCAAAGCTGACTCCGTGTTATAAATATGTTAGACCGATCGCTTCTGCCACTAAAGATTGCTTTATCAATAATCTTCCTAATCAGTTTCATCATCCCGGATAGCTTAGAAGAACTTGATATTGCAACAGAAACTTTTAACTCTCTCTTTTCCAGCACTTTAGACACAGTTGCTCCGCTGCGATTAAAGAAGATTAAAGAACATAGTCCAACGCCGTGGCACAACGAGCACACTCACACTCACACACACTCAGGCCCTTAAGAGAGCAGCCAGAAAAATGGAGCGCAACTGGAAGAAAACAAAACTAGAGGTGTTTCGGATTTCATGGAAGGAGAGCTCGATTGCTTACAGAGAGGCTTTAAAAGCTGCTAGATCTGCTTATTTTTCAACCCTATTAGAGGAAAATAAACATAATCCTAGGTATTTATTTGAAACAGTGGCTAAACTAACGAAAAAGAAAGCTTCAAGCCCAGAAGTTTCCAAGCAACACAGCAGTAATGACTTTATGAACTTCTTCACTTATAAGATCGATAATATCAGGGACAAAATTATAACTATGCAACCGTCTAATACAGTATCGCATCAGGAAGTGCATTGTAGTCTCCCTGAGGGAAAATTTGATTCATTCGTTGCTATAGGAGAGGAAGACTTTTGCAAACTCGTCAAATCATCTAAATCCACAACGTGCATGTTAGACCCTATACCGACTAAGCTGCTGAAAGAGATGCTTCCAGATGTCATAGATCCTCTTCTTAATATCATTAATTCATCTTTGTCTCTAGGATACGTACCAAAAACCTTTAAGCTAGCTATGATTAAACCGCTTGTTAAATAACAGCAACTTGATCCTACAAAACTAGTCAACTACAGGCCGATCTCTAATCTGCCATTTCTGTCAAAGATATTAGAAAAAGCAGTATCCTCACAACTGTGTTCCTTTCTTGAAAGAAATGTCTTATCAATCACTTGTCAATTAACAAGAGGACTTGTTAATACGAATCCAAGATGGCTTAACTGTGCAGACATGTTTTGTCTCTGTCTCTGTATTCATTTTCGTTTATGATTTTATAAAGCTGCGAAGCTAAGCAATTGCTCGTAAATATTTATTTATTTTTGCTATTATGCGATATATATATATATTTTCTCCCTATGTGCAAAGCATACTTTCGTTACTAACGCCGACTAGCGTTAGCGAGCTGACAGTTAGCAAACCAGTTACAGCTAGCGGCCTCCACCTATTGTTTTGAGCCAGCCGGATAGCTCTCTCCCTAGATTCGCCTCCTCAGAACCTAGATCCGCCTGCTTATCCACGCAGCACACTACCACCAGCCCTGGGGTCTTAGGTCTTTCCACTGCTCTATCGGACTCTTCATAATACAACATTGGACATTGGTTGCCGTGTATCATCGGATCATTACAGCCAGCCAGTTACCTGGAATCGGATCCGACAAACGCAGGGGCGGAGCCAGAGGGGTGGCCCACGCCACCCCTGAAATTCGATTGGCCACCCCAGGTGCCACCCCAAAATCCTACTCTACGATTGGCCATTAACGTGATCAAAGGCGGAACCTTTGTTGACGCACTTGCTGCCTTTAAATCAGCGCGGGAGCTTGGTCAGTCACAGTCAGACACCAGAACTCAGAAATGTAAGTAGCAAGTGTTTGATGTAAGCTAACAAACGATACATGGCTTTATTGTTTTTTAGCATGCGAGTTTACAGCACTACTACTTGTGCTAGCACGCAAAGATATCTATTTACCTATCACATCTGCCTTGATATCTAAATCGCACACACAGCCCAGTATCACGTCTGTTGAATCACGTCACGTAGGCTAATTTATCTACTGTACCTGCCTATTCTGCCTACTCAATCGATATTTTCTAGGTAATTAACTGTTAACTGTAGGCTACTTTTGTAAAAAGCATTTAATAATATATCATTAGCGGATTAGCAGACGCAATTTTGTGCAAAGAAACGTAGCCTACATTATATTTTAACCAAGGAACCATATTAAAAAGTGACAGGCACTGAATTCGACTTGCACATCACCAATGCAGTAATGACACGAAAGAGTAGTCTATATCATTTAAACTTTATAAATAGTAATAGTTTAGCTCACAGGTCAGATGTGGCCTTTGATTAAGCTTTATTTTGTGTAATTAATTGTAAATAATATGTTCTTTGTTGTGCATTGTGTCATTGCATGTTTGTAATAATAATGTAAGTAATAATTACTAATAATGTAAATGGAAAAAAAGTATTTAATTGGTGTTTATGTAGCCTAGGGGTTGGTTGGACTGTTCTGAAGGAAATCTGACTTCATTGCAGTATGAAAAGGAACCACAATATCTTCTTCGTTAGCAAGAAAAGCAAACCTGATGAAGACAGTGAACTGATCAGAGCAGCTGACGTTAGCAGTAACAGCAGTGGTTCAGATAATGTTAGCGAGTCAGATCAGGATGATGACAGGCAGGGTGAAGCGACTGATGACAGCCAGGGTGAAGCGACTGAGCTAGCAGCTTCACCTGATGACCTGGGTATGTAAAATCTAAAATTAAATTTTATGGTATCATTGATTTAATAGGCTATGTATTTGGAAAAAATATATATATTAACAGCATTTTTATTTAGCCTACACAAAATAAAAATGTTTAGTCATCAAGTGAAATCATGTGAAATTATTCTTAATGCTATTTCAGATTCAGACAAGGGTGCTGGAGACACTTCAGATCCTTATACGGGTATGACATCTCAGCTATATCTGATTGAATTGCACTTGTTTTAGTTAATGCAACAAAATGTATTTTACATTTAAATTTAGGTCCATCATCATCATCTTGTCTCACTGGTTTTCCACTTGCTGCTACAAACCCAACCCCTGGACCTCATGGTGTGTACTGTATGTTTTATCCTGGTTAAAATATATATAGAAAACACATGTTTGTATGATTTGCTGAATTACTTTTGTTCTTTCCAGACATCTCCCAATCAAGGGCAGCAGATCCAACTCAACCTGTGCTGAGGATGTTTCTAAAGACCACACAAGGTCAGAGAAGAAGGGCATTCAACCCGAAGTGGTACAGCAAGTATTCTTGGTTAGAGTACTCTGTTAGCAAAGATTCAGCTTACTGTTATGCATGTAGACATTTCTCACTCCCTTCAGCGTCAGAATCAGTATTTACGTCCCAGGCAGGTTTTTCACATTGGAAGAAAGCGCTGTATAAAGATGGAGGCCTTACATTGCATGACCGGTCTGACAGTCACGTTAATGCAATGTTTGCTTGGCGAGAATATAAGAATCGTATGCTGTCTGATTCTGGGTTAATGGATTTAATTGATCAAGAGTACAAAAGAAAAGTTGAGGAGAACAGGAGATACATAAAAACAATTGCAGAGGTTCTGTTGTTAACAGCAACTCAGAAGCAGGCTCAGAGGGGCCATCGGGAGTCAGAGGACTCTGGCAATAGGGGGAATTTCTTAGAAACTCTAACTCCATCCATCCATCCATCTTCTTCCGCTTATCCGGGGCCGGGTCGCGGGGGCAGCAGTCTAAGCAGAGATGCCCAGACTTCCCTTTCCCTAGCCACTTCCTCTAGCTCTTTCGGGGGGACACCGAGGCGTTCCCAGGCCAGCCGAGAGACATAGTCTCTCCAGCGTGTCCTAGGTCTTCCCCGGGGTCTCCTCCCGGTGGGACGTGCCCGAAACACCTTCCCGGGAAGGCGTCCAGGAGGCATCCGGAACAGATGCCCGAGCCACCTCAGCTGACCCCTCTCGATGTGGAGGAGCAGCGGCTCTACTCTGAGCTCCTCCCGAGTGACCGAGCTCCTCACCCTATCTCTAAGGGATCGCCCAGCCACCCTGCGGAGAAAGCTCATTTTGGCCGCCTGTATCCGGGATCTTGTCCTTTCGGTCATGACCCAAAGCTCATGACCATAGGTGAGAGTAGGAACGTAGATTGACCGGTAAAACGAGAGCTTCGCCTTTCGGCTCAGCTCTTTCTTCACCACGACAGACCGGTACATCAACCGCATTACTGCGGAAGCTGCACCGATCCGTCTGTCAATCTCCCGTTCCATCCTTCCCTCACTCGTGAACAAGACCCCAAGATATTTGAACTCCTCCACTTGAGGCAGGACCTCTCCACCAACCTGAAGTAGGCAAGCCACCTTTTTCCGACTGAGGACCATGGCCTCGGATTTGGAGGTGCTGATTCTCATCCCAGCCGCTTCACACTCGGCTGCAAACCGTCCCAGTGCATGCTGAAGGTCCTGGTCTGATGGGGCCAACACGACGACATCATCTGCAAAGAGCAGAGACGAAATCTTGTTGTTCCCAAACCGGACACCCTCCGGCCCCTGGCTGCGCCTAGAAATTCTGTTCATAAAATTTATGAACAGAACCGGCGACAAAGGGCAGCCCTGCCGGAGTCCAACATGCACCGGGAAGAAGTCTGACTTACTGCCGGCAATGCGAACCAAGCTCCTGCTTCGATCGTACAGGGACCGGACAGCCCTTAGCAAAGGACCCCGGACCCCATACTTCCGGAGCACCCTCCACAGGCCGCCACGAGGGACACAGTCGAATGCCTTCTCCAAATCCACAAAGCACATGTGGATTGGTTGGGCAAACTCCCATGAACCCTCCAGCACCCTGTAGAGGGTATAGAGCGGGTCCAGTGTTCCACGGCCGGGACGTAAACCGCACTGTTCCTCCTGAATCCGAGGTTCTACTATCGGCCGTATTCTCCTCTCCAGTACCCTGGCATAGACTTTCCCAGGGAGGCTGAGAAGTGTGATCCCCCTGTAGGTGGAACACACCCTCCGGTCCCCCTTCTTAAAAAGAGGGACCACCACCCCGGTCTGCCATCCCAGAGGCACTGTCCCCGACTGCCACGCGATGCTGCAGAGGCGTCAGCCAAGACAGCCCCGCAACATCCAGAGACTTGAGGTACTCAGGGCGGATCTCATCCACCCCCGGTGCCTTGCTACCGAGGAGTTTTTTGACTACCCCGGTGACTTCAGCTTGGGTGATGGACGAGTCCACCTCTGAGTCAATGTTTTACATCTTTGCTCTTCACATATTATAAAGGCAGTGTGCCAGGCATTTTCAAAAAAGACAGACAGCAAGGCTGTAAAAGAGTACGCTACCTACTGCTTTGCCTTGTTGTTAAACAGCACACATCTAGAGGAGGCAACGGCAGTATTTGAGGATATTGTGTGTGCTCTTAACATCGTCAGAGGAAACCGATGTGGTGAATGCAGCCAAAGCTTCGCTGGACCTGAGAATAATGAAGACAACAATGAGTCAGAAACAATGCAAGAGGCCACAGAAACACCACAAACTGCAACCTCTGTGTGCATCACCATTCAAATCAGTGTTTAGTGCCATTTTGGAAAGGGTCAAGAGCCTAACCCTTGGTAGCAACACAGCGAAAAAAAATACCTTTTTCTGTCCAGAGCTTATCGACGTCCTCATGAACACCTACATGAGCATTTCCCCCTCTGGAGTGGAGTGCTTCTTGGGGATCTAAGCCGGTTTTCTAAAATCAGCACAGTCAGCCAACAATCCAAAACCAGGGAAACGAACTGCCATGTGGAAGAGTGCTTTTGGATTGTTAAACAGAGCATCCTTCAAACGAAAAAGTTCCTGCGTCCTGCTGACTTTATCCACAAAATGTATGGATCCCTACAAGGCAGATACAGAGAACACATACTTAACAACAATCTGTCACTGCCTTGCCGTGATCCACAACCGAAAGAAAACTTCTTCTGCCAGAAAGAAGAGTGGGCAAAGAAAACATCTAGAAAACATCACAAACGTAGGACAAAATACTTTGATCCACCTTATAAACTGCTAAAGCCATCACAAAGTCCAAAAAACAAAGACATCAGCATCAATACCCGCCAAAACACCAAAGTCATTCCAGATACACCAATGGACCTGTCAACCAAAGGAAAACATGAGCCAAAATACAAGGAGAATACTGAGCCTGATAAACCCGAACAAACATCTGAGGACATAACTACTGAGGTATTACTTCATATTATATTTTGAAAAATAATTGTAATGAATTTAACATCTTTCTTACAATAAAAATATAATTTGCAGATCGAATACCTTTGGTCCAAAAAAGACATAGAAGTGGTGGTTGCTGTTGTGTCGTCGGCAGAAAAGACCACCGTCCATCACTCAGAGTTCAAAACTCTGCAACCTTGCATGTGGCTTGTGGGAGAGGCAAGGATATTCATGAGCTATTATTGTTTAAAATTGGCATGATTTAAATCACCAAAGTACACCATAAATATTGTGCACATCTGAAAAGCTGTCAGTTACCTTTGTCTAATATGCATGTTTCATATATTTGCTCTTTTCATAAAGATAATTGAATGCTACTTCCAAACTGTACTCAACAAAATGGGGAAACAGTAGCATTTACCTCCTCAACCATTATACTGCTCAAGTGATCATGACAAAAGAGAGAGATGCAGTATGTAGACAGAGTCTGCGGAAGGTATCATTCTATTGTTATACATTGAATATTTGAAAACACACGTTTAAAAAGATGTACTAATGTGAAATTATCTAACATTTCAGGTGGACTTTGGAAAGTATGACACAGTTATCAGTTTCCTGAATGTGGATGATAACCACTGGAAGTTTTTGGTGAAAGCTTTCAAAATACCAATAAGTCCTTCTTTATGGCTATGTGGTCAAAGCTGGACTGAAATGTTAAATGGGTTTCTCTCTTTTTTCCAGTATCTACATGCATCTTCCAGTCAGATTTGTATTATTAATCCACAAGGAACTGATGAAGAGAAGGACTCTGAGCAAGCTGCAATCAGATTTAGGTAAAATCCAATGCTTAAAGGTAGGGGTGTGCCAAAAAAATCGATTCACAGAAGAATCTAGATTCTCATTTGCAACGATTCAGAATCGATCTGAAATGTCCAAGAATCGATTTAATAAATAAATAAAATCAGCTGGCTGTTCGCCTCCATTTTTGTAACTAGCCTATACGGGACGTGAGCGGCAAATCACTAAAACAAAAAGGAAGCAAATGGATGAGAGGGAGATCTTTCGTTCCTACCATTTGCATGTGTTTTAAGTCCTGTCAGTTTAACAGAGCGCGCTTGACAGGGCATAAGAACGAGCAGAGAGAGAGAGCCGGCCGCGCGCGCACTCACCCGAGCGCTGTCTGCTCTCTCTCTCTCTCCCTCGCGCATATGAATCAAAATCAATTAATACGATGGTGTCGGGAAAAAAACTCTCCAGTGATGAAACGTTTTCTGTGTTGACAAATCTTGTGCGATATCCTAAACTGCCGAATGCATTGCTTGTTTTTTCTGTTTACATTTCATTGTGAATGCTGCTACGTCAGAGCGGCCAAAGCGTCAACAAGATTCCCCGTACTTTTTGACAAGCGTCCTTGACAGGGCGGCTATAGCTTTTTTGCAGATCAAGTCGGCGGCGGTGTGAACGTACAGTCAGCCGCCAGCTGCAGACCAACGCACACTGCAGTGCTTCACGAAACTCCCTGCCAACTCCGAGAGGGCAAAAAAAAAAAAAAAAAAAAAAAAACTCGGTCTATCGCTGCTTCATCGCCAGGTAGCTTAGGGTACTATTTTTAATTTTGAAAGAAGCACTTTATTTTCATAACTTGTTATTCTTTAAGTGACTGTGTCTGACTGAGAAATATAGATGTTTTTTTGTCTTCACCGGTTGTGTTCTACATGATAATCGAATCGAATCGTTTTGAATCGAAAATCTTTTTGAATCGAAAATCTTTTTGAATCGAAAATCGATTTTGAATTGAATCGTGGCCTCAAGAATCGGAATCGAATTGAATCGTGAGATGGTAAAAGATTCCTACCCCTACTTAAAGGTGCTCTAAGCGATCTCGGTTGGCGTAACCTCTTGTTGATGTTTGAATTATTATCAAACAAAACGGATGCTAGCTAGACCCTCCCTCCTCCTCATCCACGCAATAACCCCCCAAACCCCACCCCACATCATTCTTGTCGGTTATTGGCTGGAACAGTTAGTTATGTTTCGTGCTGCGGGTCGCTCTGTTTATTGCTCAGTTTGTTTTTGCTGCTGTTTGTGGAGCTTGGGCTCTCTGCAGAGTGCGTTTTTGTACAGTGTGTTCAGGGGACAGGCAGCTAGCGGATAGTGAGGAGATGTTTGCGGTATGTGAAAAAAAATGTTTTGGCCTAAAAAACGCGCGAGATCGCTTAGAGCACCTTTAACTGTATTACCTCTAACTGTGTCATATATTTATCAAGTCAATACTTCAAAATGAGGCTAGGAAAAAAAGAGTGGGTGGAGATTGAGTGGAGAGGGGCCACCATGAAGCATACAATCCAGCAGGATGGATACAGCTGTGGTGTGTTTGTTATGCAGGTATTTCTTTTTTATAAAACGATTTTCGAAAATCAACCTTATAGTTGAGACACTAAATACCATTCATTCTTACACTTACAACTATTGTTCAAAGATGGCATGGGAGATTGTCAATAGTTTACCTGAAGTTCCCTCCCACTTGGACATTGATTCTTCTATGACCGACATGAAGGAATTGCGTCAGAAGATGGCTGGGGAAATCCTGACAGCGTCAGGTGATGGACATGAATGGGGAACAAAAGACACCATGAAACTGTTATTGTCTTCTGTAACCCTGTTACTATTTTAATATTTATACACTTTTTAGTTTTCAGAAAGGATGAGTGTTGTGCTTTTTGCGGTTTGACACAACCCCTTGGAGGTGGTCCAACAACTGACTGGGTAAGTACTTTCAACTTAAAGGGATAGTTCACTTCAAATTGAAAATTCTGTCATCATTTACTCACCCTCATGTTGTTTCAAACCTGTATGAAGATATTTTGAAGAATGTCAGTAACCAAACAGTTAACTGGTCCCATTGACTTCCATAGTAGGACAAAATATATACTATGGAAGTCAATGGGACCAGTTAACTGTTTGGTTACTGACATTCTTCAAAATATCTTCCTTTGTGTTCATACACACTGCAAAAAATAGACATACAAAAATAAGAAAATAAAACCTAAATTAAGAAAAAAAAAAGCTAAAATCAAGCAAAATTATCTGCCAATGGGGTGAGAAAATTCTACTTGATAAGTCATCTTGAAACAAGACAAAAAATCTTGTGATAAAAAAGTTCTTAAAATCTTAAAACAAGAAAAAATTAAGTAAATTTAGATATTTTAACTGGATTCAAGCAGTACAAATATCTTGAAACCAACGCAAAAAATAGTAAAATTAGTATTTTTTTCTTGTTTTATTTGTGGTTAGTTTTAAATACTCTAAGTAAGAATATCTTGATATAAGAATATATATACACATTTTAAGATTGTCAGGCTTATTTTGAGGGAAAGGTTTGGTTTTAAATATCTTAATATAAGAATATATATACACATTTTAAGATTGTTAGGCTTATTTTGAGGGAAAGGTTTGGTTTTAAATATCTTAATATAAGAATATATATACACATTTTAAGAGTGTCAGGCTTATTTTGAGGGAAAGGTTTGGTTTTAAATATCTTGATATAAGAATATATATACACATTTTAAGATTGTCAGGCTTATTTTGAGGGAAAGGTTTGGTTTAAAATATCTTAATATAAGAATATATATACACATTTTAAGATTGTCAGGCTTATTTTGAGGGAAAGGTTTGGTTTTAAATATCTTAATATAAGAATATATATACACATTTTAAGATTGTCAGGCTTATTTTGAGGGAAAGGTTTGGTTTTAAATAAGTATTTCAAGTCTTAAAATAAGACTAACTAATATGGATGTATTTCTAAAAATAAGCTCTGAAAAGGAGATACAATTAATAAATCTGGTACAACAAACATCCTTTTAATATTGCTTTATTTACACCAACTGCAAAAGGAAAGCAAATGATTGTTCAAAAAAATACAGCAATGCATCATATCACAGCAATTGGTAAGCCTATTAAAACAAAGCTTGGTCGCTTGGTCAAGGTTACACAGATACATCACTGAGAAAGTGAAATAATATATATATAAAATAAAAGAGACCAGGAAAAACTGAATTTGTATTTTGTTTTAGAATTTAAGCAACTGCTGTCTATAAGAACCTGATGAAAACAACTGCGGTCAACAATTAGTGATCAAAAGACCTACGTCTGACTTTTTCCACTACTCCCCAATGAACTTTTTCCACTCCAAAGTGGCCTTTTTGTAGGAAGAAGTTGCATCACGCCCATGTATTGCATCAGAAATTACTTCTGTCTGAAGCACGGACAGTAAAGTTGCAATACACTTTGGGTACACAAGATGAAGTGCATAATAGTATGCCATTAGGTAGAGCACACCTTCGTGGAGGTCTTCTTGTGGAAAGGTTGTCACAGGTGTAGTCCCAATGGCCAACATGCAGTTGTCCTCTGACACAATCAGGACAGGACTGAAGAGTGGTTTCCCCTTGAGGAAGGAATCTGGGTTTTCTGTCGGCTAGAAATACAAACAAAAATGACTGAGCAGTACATCTTGATATAAATGACCACTTCTCGTGGTCTTGTAGAAATATAGACAAGGTTGTATGGCTTACCTCAAGGATGTGCAGCATTGCTTCACTTGCATGTCCCATCTTTTTTGGTGGGCCAACAGGTGATGGGAACATCTCTGGAAGAGCCTTCATCATGGCTATGGAGCGTTTCACTATTGAGGAGAACAAATAGTATTTTATGACTTACTGAAATTAGTGAGTTGAGCATGCATTAAAGGGATAGTTCACCCAAAAAACATTCTTCAAAGTAGATTCATTTGTGTTCATCAGAAGAAAGAAACTAATACAGGTTTGGAACAACTTGAGGGAGAGTAAATTATGTAGAATTAAACATTTTGGGTGAGCTATATGCCTTTTATAATTTATTTTAACCTCCTGATCTTGATATAGTCTAATAACAATTGTGCATTAAAAAGGGATACAAAAATTAATCAAAAGTAGTCAAAAGGATTATTAAACTTTAACTTATTTAATGAAGTTAAACTTTTCATAATCTGTTAATGATTTCAAATACACTACCGTTTAAATGTTTTAGAAATGTGAGAGTTTTTAAATGTTTTCTTTTTATAAGTATCTTCGTCTTACCAAGCCTGCATTTATTTGTTCCAAACTACAGCAAAAAAGTGATATTGTGAAATATTATACCATGTAATTTATTCCTGTGATCAAAGCTGAATTTATCATTATTACTCCAGTCTTCAGTGTCACACGATCCTTCAGAAATCACTCTAATATGATGATTTGTTGCATATTAGAAACAAAATTAGATTTGTTTATGGATTCTTTCATTAATAGAGAGTTTATAAGAAAAGCATGTATTTGAATTAGAAAGCTTTTTAACATTATAAATGTCTTCATGGTCACTTTTGATCAATTTAATGCATCGTTGCTAAAATAACAGTAATAAATGTCTTTAATTCCCGAACACAATTTTTTTTTTTTACTGACCCCAAACTTTTGATCGGTGTACTAGTATATAATGTTACTAAAGCTTTCTATTTCAGATAAATGATTTTCTTGGAACTTTCTATTCATCACATTCCTTAAAAAAAAAAAAATGGTACAGAACTGTGTGCAACATAATAATCATAAACATTTGTTGTAGTAATGATGATAAATTCAGCTTTGATCACAGGAATAAAGTACACTTTACTATATATTCACTTATAAAACAGCTGTAGTTTGGATTAAATAAATGCAGCCTTGGTGAGCAGAAAGAGACATTTTTTAAAATGTTAACGTCCTAAAACATTTGAATGGTAGTGTATGACACTGACAAGCAAGTTAAGCAACTATTGTTAGATTTCTCACATTTTAATTCAAGTAGTAAAGGCAGGTAGATTACCTCCATCTAGAGTCATTGGTGGCTTCAAAACCTTTTTGTAAACCCCATAGAATTGAGCTTTGCTGCAGAAGCTCTCCCAACGGGCCTTTAGGTTTGGGATGAATCTGGGATTTCCTTTGTCAAGAATCCGGCCTAGTTCATCCATTACCTGGAATAATCCCACATACACATTTGTAAAAACAGTTGAAGTCACTAGGAACTGAATATATGATCAGATATATTACTTACATGATGTAGTTCTCTGAAACAGGGGTACGCTTGCAGTATCTTTGAAGCTCTGTCCTGATCCTTGAAACAGTCTGAGTTGATGAAGGCTCTCCGAGCATCAAACTCAAGGTCAAGTAGTTGAGCAACTGCCTCCTTATTAGGCTTTGGTCTTTTATAGATCTCTTGAAGAGTATGGTAATGTCTGGCCTGGCTTTGTTGACTATCAGTGTCAGAATGGTCTTCATCTCTTCTATGGTCAGTCTGACTGAATGGTAAATCTTGTTCAGCTGTTCCTCCTTATTAAAAAAAAAGAAACCAGTATAAACCCAGCAAGCAATTTTTCATTTCAAAGATGTCTTATAGCCGTCCAAACACATCCCAGACATCTAGGCTACACCCAGGCAAAATTTGGGCAGCCAGTGAAAATTTAATAGACATCTACCCTAACCATAGCCCAAAAATAGACTAGTCATCTAGAACAGTGTTCTTCAATCCTGCTCCTGAAGGACCCCCAACACTGCACATTATCTTTGTCTCCCTAATCAAACACACCTGATTCAACTCATCAGCTCATTAACCCATGTGATAATGAGCTGATGAGTTGAATCAGGTGTGTTTGATTAGGGAGACAAAGATAATGTGCAGTGTTGGGGGTCCTTCAGGAGCAGGGTTGAAGAACACTGATCTAGAACATGTACATGTCAAAGAAATTAAACACCTTGTAAGCACTGTTGACTTTGCTTACATGATGGAATAACATGCATCTCACAAGTTATTTAGGCTAAAATGACATGTAACCAAATTCAAGGTTGTTTTGTCTAGAAGTGTTTTACTCACAGCCGGACTATATCGGGTCTATAATTAACCAAGACGATGAAATGATGGCAATTGTTTGCTGGGAACCTTTTGGTCCACACATTTATTAAAAGTACATTATGAATATGTGGTACACTTACCAGCCTGTGGTTTTGTGCTTACTGATGGTGGTGTGCTGCTCTCTCCTGTGTCCAACATGACAGCTGAAGCACTGCTGCTTTCTGCTGTATCTAATGTGCAAGAGCTTGAATCACCATCGTAGTCAAAATCCAAGCGCCTTTTCTTTTTTCTTTGTGGTGTTGGACCCTGTTTCTTTTTTGGGGTTCTTATGTTTTGGAGTCTCTTCATTAATTGCTTGAAGATGGAATCCTGTTTGACGATATTAAAGGTTGTAAACCCAGACAAATATAAAATGGTTTATTTCTCAATGCTTTTATTATCAGTTCTTAAGGACCTCTTAAATGTACACACAATATATGATGTATAAAGTGCCCTCAAATGTAATTTTTTAATCCCAAGCCCTTAAACACTTACCGAAATATGTTTGCAGTTCACAGAGTCATCTCGAAGCATGGGATAGTAGTCAACCAGTCGCTTTGCCATTGCAAGCACATCATTTTTTGATGGGTACATGAAGTCAGTGCTTGACGCTCTCATGATAGACACCATGTTGGTCACTGTGTTCCTCACTAGTCGACAACGAAGTTCTTTTGAAAGTCTGCAACCTCTTTCTTGCCCAACTCGCTGCAGATTAAAATACTCTTTTCTAACATGTTCTAGCTCACTGTCTGTGTAAACAACATATTCAGGGTTGGGCAACTGCAAGGTTCTTGGAGGATGACCACTTGGCTCTTCAAAGATGCTGTGCCTTGTAGTCACTGGGATTGACGGAGTTTGAGCAGAAGTCAGACCAATGTCATCCTGCTCCTTGTTTTGATTGAGGCATCCTGCCTCCTGTCCCTGCTGAATTCAGATGAAAGCTATTTATATAAACAAACCTGTTAATAGAACACCCATGAATAATAATACTAAAAGAAACTCTTCTAGATCATAGCACTGCATTACAGGTCACACAGCCCAGCCGTGACTTATTCACAAAACAGCACAGCCTCTCGTACCTTACTGCTCACTTGAAGGACAAGTTGGGTATGTTACACTTAAAGCCCTGTTTTCAGATCATTTCTGATGAAATAGAACGGTTAAGATTAAAATTTGGACACATGCTGCTGTCCCGAGAATTTTCAGTTTCTTTCGCCTTCATAGGTGCACTGAAACAATCCTTCATAAAACGCATTAAACTTTAGTTTACAAAGACGTGAAACTCGCCGAGTGGTCAGGGGTGTTCACTGATATGCTCACACAAAAATCGCTGCAAAAGATGCTTTCCAACAGGTTTTATCGTAGTTTTTGACCAACTCCATTGACTTGTATTCACGTCTTTGTAAACTAAAGTTTAATGCGTAACAGCATGTGTCCAAATTTCAATCTTAACCGTTCTATTTCATCAGAAACGATCTGAAAACAGGGCTTTAAGTGTAAAATACCGAACCTGTCCTTTAAGATTAGTGTGATTGTTTGTGAATGACTTAAACATTGCTGTATGTAACCTTTATTTTTTCTGACACTAATATTTAATCAAAATTAATACTGTTGTTTGGAAAAAATGGAGTAAAGGTCTACCTCTTTGTCTGTATGAAACGTCTCCCATATGGTTTTCCGCCGTAAAAAGTTTTCTGGTCCCGGGAAAAGATCACGAATGTCATCACGAGACAAAGATGGTAATACTGCTGCGCTGATGTTTGCAGCTAGGATGATTTAAAAACATATTTAACAATGATTGATGATGCCATAGATCAATTTTGTCCATATGCAGAGTAATCAAAAAAAAAAGTTTTAGTTATTTTAGATGAACAATTGTTTTAAGACAGTTATTTATATCATGCATCAATGTGCCAGTTTGGTCTGAAACAGGCCTATCACTTTAGATTGAATTATTTTTGGCATTCATTATAATAGTCCAGTGATTTTATTTTCTATGCACAAGGAGTCATATGATATGAAATCTGATTTAACCGTCATCAAGTCAGTGTGTGATTTCATGAAACAGAAAAAATGACAGACTTATGCTGCCTAAACGTGCTATTGGAAATTTCCGATTTCCAAGTCCTGAATACAAGCTCTTCGCTTTCACATTTTGACTTGAGAGGGTGTCCATGTTCAGGAAACTATTTATGATAATTCCGATAGCACGTGAAGGCAGCAGAAATCCACAAAAACTGTGATGTTATAACCCTAAAATATCCAAAACAATTATAGAAATCTACCTTTGCAAGATATCTTGTACATACAAAAATCTCACTGGATTATTCCCACTAAGCAAAAGTATGTCCAAAAGACGTCTTTGTCAAAAAAGCGTACTTAAATGACGTCTTTTTTTTACGTGTTCTGCACTTCCGATATAGACGTTCATGGAACCTCCGTACAAGATTAAAAACTAGTTCAAATGTGGTCATTGTGGACATATTTTCAACATCATTTATGGTCTCATTTAGACATAATTTATACTTTTTCTGGACCAAATAAACACTATCAGGATGCATTCAATTAAAACTCACATTCATTTCAATTTAATTTCCATAAAATACAGATACTTTGACTATTTATGTCAGAGAATTAACAGAGGTTTAGATGTTCATATTTGTTAACACACCTGTTAATTCTCATTAAGATCTTCTGACATAAATAGTCAAAGTATCTATTTTATGTCTGCAGGTAATGGCTCAGTGGGAAACACTGTCTGAGCCACAAAGTCTATCCTTCAGATCTGGTTTCTCTCACAATCAAAACGTGTGAATTACAGATGCTAAGTTATCTAAAGGTACTAGTGTAATTTATTTTATTTTAATGAATTTTGGACAAATACACACACTGTCTGTTGCTTTGCAATTACAAATGGAAATTAAATTGAAATAAATGTGAGTTTTAATTGAATGCATCCTGATAGTGTTTATTTGGTCCAGAAAAAGTATAAATTATGTCCAAATGAGACCATAAATGATGTTGAAAATATGTCCACAATGACCAAATTTTTAACTTGTTTTTAATCTTGTACGGAGGTTCCATGAACGTCTATATCGGACGTGCAGAACACTAAAAAAAAAAGACGTCATTACAATTTTCAATCTGGCTTCAACGTGAGTTTATGTGAAAAGGACGTCTTTTGGACATAAATTTGTTTAGTAGGTTACTGTTAATAGCAAAATTACAGTTTGAAAGTGTAAACATATTTGTGACTGGCACATTAAAGCATGTTTAGTGATAATCTATAACATGCCTAAGACTTCTTACAAGTGCACTGAACTAAGCGAAGCAGAGTCTGAAGCAACATTAAAACGTAACATAAGTTACCTTGTAAAGTGGACCGTGTCACTGAATCAAGCTGCTCCATAAATGCCACCTGAATGGAAATTAGAAAGTTCAAACGACTATTTGCTACCTTTAACGTTAAGTTACTTGGTTATGACATCAAATATGAGAAGCAAATAAATGTATTTAACCAGTAACGTTAATTTATTAACTAAGACTACGTCATATTTCGAACTCACTATTTGTACACGCTAATTATCAGAACGTATATTGTCTTTCTTACATTCATACAAAACTAAATGATTTGATTAACAAATAAAAAAAAAATTAAAAAAAAGTTCTCTGACTTACCTTCAAGCGCTCAAAATAGTGAAAACCGCGAAACTGGTACAAGCTTGGTAACGGTCGTTCGGTCCAGTGACGTAAATTTAAGGGCGGTTCCATTACGCTCCATCCGTAGGGTTTAACCTTTTTACAGTCTATGGGTTTAACACCATTGACATATAAAACCTGTTAAATTATAATATTTTTAACATTTCAAAATATTACATATTTAAATTTTGTGTTTTTTCTTTTTAATACACCTTCCCTGAGTACAAAATTTAAAAACTCTAAAGGAATAATGCTTTATGATTTCACCTATTTTATATCCAATGGAATATGTCGCTGCCTTGATTGGATTAAAAGTTAGAATCACTTCCTTTCTGATTGCTTTCGGCGGGACAGGCACATCTGGCTATATGAGAATGGAGTAAAATATGATTTAACTAAATGTTCAGATTTTGACACTTAAAATGATTTGGCGTTGTGTTATTTGCTGCCTCTTTGTGGCATTGTCGTTAAGAGCTCTGCTGAGTCACATAAACACCGTGCATAGTTCCAGCCCGGATTTCCATGTGATCTGTGGGATTGATGGTTGCGCTCAGGAATATCGAGTCTACAACTCATTTTACTATCATGTCAAACGGAGGCATTCTTCGCATTTTAACAGTCACAAATCGAGGTCAAGTGGAAGCCAAAATTCAGCTCAAGATAAAGGGAACAATTGCCGTGCGTGTGCATCTGCAGATATTGGAATCCAAGTGGAAGAGAGACTTTTCGAGAATTTCGGTATCCCACTTCAGCCAGAATTTCTGCCAAATGAACATGATGTGTCAAGCATACCAGGAAATACCAACGACGACGAGGACGATTTTAACTCTAGCGGTGGCCAAGCACCAGACATCGCCGATTCCGACAGCTCTGCTGATGGCGCTGCGTTTGTACCGTTGACTGAACCAGAACAAGAGGCAATGCACGTAAGTTGACACAATTTTACAAATAAAACCTGACTTTCATGGGTAACGTGTATCAGCATTAGAGGTGTGCGTGTGCAATATCACGATTTTTGATCGCGGACGATTAAAATGCCTCCACGATCTGCTTATGAAAAAATATTGTTGTATCATGCTATCAGTTGCAGTTCTGGCGCCTCCGTCTCACAACTCCATTCGCGTGCTGATGCGTTGTTCTATAACATTGGCTTTTGTCTGTCAAAAAGTTATCTTTTAAGTCGTATTGTGTTAATACAGTTGGTTATGTCTAAAAAGCTAATATTTGAGAGAAAATAGAGTGCGTGTCATGTCTGTAGGCTGTATAGTAGATGCGATCCGGTCTTAAAGCGACAGTAGCCTAATAGTAAACTTGCTGCCGCAATTGTCCTTAAAGGGATAGTTCACCCAAAAAATGAAAATGCTGTCATTATTCACGTGCTCTAATGTTGTTCTAAACCTGTTTTGATTTATATTTTGTGCTGAACACAAAAAAATATATATATTTTAAAGAAAGTGGCTAACCAAACATAACATTTGATGGTCCCCAATGGCTTTCATTGCAGGAAAAATATATACTATGGAAGTCACTGGGGACCAGCAAATCTTAGATGGCCACTTTCTTCAAAATAACTTATTTTCAACAGAAGAAAGAAACTTATTCGGGTTTAAAACAACTTGGAGAGTAAATGATGGCAATTTTCATTTTGGGATGAACTGTCCAGCTGCTTTTGACTGAGAACTTTAATAGTAGCTTTAATAAGAATCAATGTATAATTTATACAGTGAAGTCTATGTAGGCTTTTATGTTTGTTTGTTTATGTAATTTCTTTCTTGAATGCTACTGTTAAATAAACCTACAAATGAAATAAACAGTGCTTTATTTCTTTAGCTAATTATATAATGCATATGTGTATTGTTATTTTTTAATAACGAAGGAAATAATGATGAAACATTTCAAGACTTTATAATTTAATACACATTTATAAATAACCTAAAATAACGCAATATAAAGTGCAACAGTGCCCATTTAATTTTTTCATCAACCTTGGTTCTGGAAGCATTTTATTCCTATTCAGTTTTCAATTTGGATGACAATTTCTTTGTTCAATTATTAAACACCATGAATGAGCCAGGAGGAGATCATAAAGTTTGGGATGTGAGTGTGCGCAGTTGAGTGTGTGTGTTGTAGAAGGAAATAATGATGAGGGTTTTTTATCTTCGCCACTTTGGCCTAAATGTCTACCATATATATCATTTGTTACATTGTAAGGCTTTGTTTTTAAAATAGGGACATTTAGTGTCTTGATATTATATTTTTGCCCTATCGCCCACCCCTAATCATCATACACACACATTTAGCCAGCAATTGGACATAAGCCTAATATAGCCTAGTACAACTGTCTTTGTCCCGGGAGAAAAATACCATTTATTTCATCCATATTAACAACGACTCATTACTTTGTTTTTTTTTTTGTTGTTGTTTACATTAGTTGCGGATATCTTAAGGTATGTTTATACGACACCGTTTTCAATTGAAATCAGAAAACTTTGTTTGTGTTATTGATGTTCATTTACACGATAATGGCAAGCATTTGAAAACGGGTTTTTCAATTTATGAGTAAAGCCTGTTGGTAAACACAACTTCTTGTCAATACTTTGACTTTTTGTTCTACAACACACAAACTCAACTGCGCACACTCACATCCCAAACTTTATGATCTCCTCCTGGCTCATTCATGGTGTTTAATAATTGAACAAAGAAATTGTCATCCAAATTGAAAACTGAATAGGAATAAAATGCTTCCAGAACCAAGGTTGATGAAAAAATTAAATGGGCACTGTTGCACTTTATATTGCGTTATTTTAGGTTATTTATAAATGTGTATTAAATTATAAAGTCTTGAAATGTTTTTCATTTCCAGCAAGAAGAAAGTGATGAGCCTGAAGTTGATAAACTGAGAAGGCATGCTTCTGCATTTGTACTGACTTCAAGAGTGAAACACTGCCTTTCCCAGGTAGGACACTAAAGTGAATTATGTGAAATTACAGCAATAAACATGAATTCTTACATTCTGTTATCATCCTTAATTGTGCATGAATTTGTTTAATTCTAAATTATTGCTTTTTTTTTCAGCGAGCTGTCAGTGACGTTATTTCCGGTGTGCAGCAGTATCAAGCCTCACTGTTGGACTGCCTTCGGAGCCAAATTACAGATGTTATGCAGAGACAATCAGGAGTCACAGATCAACTGATGAGTGAAGTTCTGGACATTTTTAATAATTTTGAAGACCCTTTTGACACAGTTTCCACCACATATATGCAAGATTCAAATCTAAAAAAGCAGTTCAAGGTAGTTGAAGCCGAAGAAATTGAAATTTCCCAGACTGCATCCTTTAGGAGAAGAGGAGCCTCACAAGCTCTAACAATAAGAAAAATATGCTTTTACTATATTCCTTTGGTCCGAAGTTTGGAACAACTACTTTCACATCCAATGATTCTAGCAATGTTTGACAATGGACCAAGCCAAAGCGAGGCTGGATTTGTCAATGACATTATTGATGGGGATATTTTAAAGTCACATCCACTGTTCTCTGTAAGACCCAATGCTCTGCAGCTTATCCTGTATACTGATGAGATAGAACTGTGCAATCCTCTCGGGTCGTATGCCTCAAAAAACAAACTGCTAATGGTGTACTACACTTTGGGCAATATAAATCCTAAACAGAGGTCTAAGTTAGCTGCCATCCGTCTACTTGCCATTGCAAAATCAAGTGACATCTCTCAGTGTGGTGTAGATATGATTTTGCAGAGAATACAAGAGGATTTGAATTTGTTGTATAACGGAGTGAATATCAAAACTGCCCACGGGGAGCGAACACTGTATGGTGCAGTAGTTTCTCTCTGTGGTGATACCTTGGCTCAGCATGAGTTAACAGGCTTTAAAGAGGGAGTTGGATTTGCATTCCGCAAATGCCGACACTGTGAGTGTAGTTTTGAGGATATGCAAGTTTACTTTGATGCAGAAAACTTTGTCAAACGGTCTTTAGATAGACATGTCAGACAGTGTAATGAAATTGAGAGGGCAGCCACAGACTTTCTGAGAAGCAGTTTGAAAACCACTTATGGAATTAATAGGAAAAGCAAACTGATTGATTTTCCAGCCTTTGATCTCATCAGGCAAACACCTCAGGATATTATGCATGTGATATTAGAAGGTGTGGCACCACTGGAAGTTAAAACTGTACTTAAACATCTAGTGCTATCAGGGCAGCTGGAACTGGACACATTTAACAGTGCTATTCTAGGATACCCATACTCAACTGATGTCCGAGATAGACCTTGCCCTATTACTGTCACCACGTTATCATCAAATGACAACAGACTAAAGCAATCAGCTGGGCAAATGCTTGTCCTATTGAAGATCCTGCCATTCATCTTGGACAGCTGTGAAAGAAATGAATACTTTCAAGTGATTATTGAGTTAATCGAGATTGTTCAGATCTTATTTGCACCAGTTATTGCGTTGGCCACTACAGCAAAGCTTAAGTTGCTTATTAAGCAACATTTGAGCAATGTGAAACGGTTATTTCCTGAAAACAATATAACACCAAAGCAACATTATTTGATACATATTCCTGAACAGATTAAAGATTTAGGTCCAATGGTCAGACACATGTGTATGCGATTTGAATCTAAACACTGTTTTTTCAAACAGTGGTCTTCGAAGTTAAATTTCAAGAATGTTTGCAAGTCCTTGGTTAAACACAATCAGATGTTTGAGAGTTGTCAAAATGTCAGTCGTGAGAATCACCCAATTTTTTCAAAAGACATTCTATTGGGTCCTGTATCTGAAGTGGAAAATATGAAGTATGTGCAGGATAAAATGAGAGCTTTTTTGGGTGTAGAAAACGTGCATCACGTGGTGTCTGCAAAATGGCTTGAGCTAAGTGGCAACAGGTACTTGCGCCAGAAATCAGTGATTGTAATCAATGTAAATGATGGCGTTCCTGTATTTGGGCTCATAAAGGACATGTACATTGTGAATTCTTTCTTGTATTGCTTTGAATGTCAAGTTTATAATACAGTGGGTTTCAGTCGTGAGTTTGCGTCTTATGAAATTGAGGTCCCAAACCTTGCTCAAGCCACTGAGATAGTGGATTCAGATAAAATTGTAGATTATACATCATATTATGCACTCAGTTTTAAGAACCGTACCTACATTCCTCTCAAGTATTATCTTGGAGATGTGTGTGAGATTTACAAGTGCACCACTGACTGCTAATTTACTGGAAAAGTAACGGGAAAGCAGAGTCAGTTTCCTCTTTTTATTTTTTTACTTACTGACTGTACTGATCTAAAAGAGAAGACATTTAGCTAAAAATAAATGTTCAGCACCTTGTGTATACTTGGCTGTTAAAATGAAGTTACTGGATACTGTTTGGTGTACAAGATGTCTCTATAAATTGACAGTTGTCAGCACCGAATAAAATGTTATGTTTCTCTGATTTTCTTGTTTCTCCTTTGGTTCAAACTAAATAATGTTTAATTCACTGAATTGGCTCTATCATTCTCTCTTCTCTCCACTATAGCTGGTGTGTGGTGAGGAGAGATCCCCTGATATAATTGTGAAGTGCTTTAAAGTAGTATGTGAAAGCGCTATATAAATGCCTCATGCATTCATTCAATGTAAAGTAGGAAACAATTTAAAAAAAAAATCTTTTTTGTCTGAATGTTCTTACATTTTCTAAAAATAAGAAACATTGTGCTCTTAAAATAAGAAAATATGGCTTGAAATTTCTGATTCTAGGATAGACTGTGTCAAAATATACCATACACTTTAAAAAGATACTTAATTCATTTAAAGAAATCACCAGAATTGGCATTTTTTTCTAAGTAAGAAAATTCAAGTTATATTTTCTCAAAACAAGCAAAATAATCTTTTGCTTTTAATTCTAGGCTAGTTAATTTATCTTAGAAGAGAAAAAACAAGAATTTTTGCCTTATTTTAAGATTTTTTGACTCGACAAGATTTCATTTTTTGCAGTGCAGGTTTGAAACAACTTGAGGGTGAATAAATGGTGACAGAATTTTCATTTTAAGGTGAACTATCCCTTTAATTATATATATATATATATAAAACCATATATATATATTTTTTTAGACTGAATGTTATGCATGCCAACGCTGGTTTCATGTGAAATGCCTTAACATGAGTCCTCCTGACTTTGAGAAGGCAAAACACTCTAACTGGGCTTGCGATCTGTGCAAATCATTAATTTTGTTAGAACATCATTTTTTTCTTTTACTTTCTTTAATAATACCCGATTGGTTACTTTCTTTTCGACTTGTAACAACTAAAAAAATATGGAAAAAAATGATGTGTCTGAATCTTTTATCTGTATCATTACATCTGTATATATACACTGTGTTACAAATTATTATGCAAGTTACATCAGTAGGATTTCAGGAAAATAAAAATTATGATTTTAGTTTTTCAAATAAAGCTATTGTTTTATTTCTCATTTCTTTTTAGAAACCTATCAATCTCTGACAGGTTTGTTCTGTAATTTACCAGGTCTTAGGTAAATAATATAAAACCTACTTAAAGAGGTTATTCCACATTGTTAAGCAAGTTAAAGTTTTCATGCAACATGGGGAGGAAGAAATATCTTTCTGAAGATGAAAAGCATGAAACAGTGCAATGTCTTGCAAAAGACATGACACCAACTAATACTTTGTGAAAACGGAACAGAGATTATTGAACTGTCAAAAGATTTGTGATTGATGACTTGGAGCACAGAAGAAAACGGTTCAATAATCTTTGTTCAGTTATCAAAAAATATTAGCCATTTTCATGCCTTTTGCAAGTTTCATGCTTTCCATCTTCAGAAATATCTTTCTTCCTCCATGGTGCATGATAAATGTGATGTCCTTATTAACCCTCTGGGGACCAAAAACGCGTTTTGTTCCTTTTTTTTCACATAGCAGCCAAATAGACTTAAAATACTCCCGTCATTTTTTGTCATACAGGCTTAAGAAATATGAAAAAATAAACTGTTAAATGTCTTCTTATTTATGGGCTCACTTAAAATCGAAATAAAACATTGTGCTTTTGTAAAATAAAGAAAGTAAACAGGGAGTGCTTTCTGCCTCTCCGTCTCCGTGAACTTTTTTTCTGAAGGACGTCTCTAAACTTAAACAAAACTCAGCGAATACTATTCACTCAGACATGAGATATATATCTCTATAATCATATAAGTGTGTAGTTTTAAATTATCTAATTCAAAACTAAAAGAAATATTCTCTGTTTATGTAATCTATATAAAAAGAGCGAGAGATCAGCCGTTCTCATTATCGTTCTGGCAGCTCATTACTCTGCTAATGTGACACGCCCATCGAGAGCGCGCGCTATTCAAACACAGATGATCTGAAGCAACTCATGCAAACCAGTCAACGCCCACAACAGCTGAAAACACACTCGGTGTGAGGAATAATAATATCGTGATAATCCTGGAAATTTGACCTCAAACGTGCTGGAGTAGCCTAACAACGGATCCAGCTGCAGATCATCAGTAAGTGCTTTGTTCTAATCGCGATATAAAATGGTGTCTGTAAACCGCAAAAGACTGTTTAAATTTGAATCGCGTTTCTGTGTTTGAATGAATGAACGGCACATGTGCATGCGTTTGTTTACTACAGCTCGCGTGTGAATGAATTTAGCTTTTAGCAAACTATCTATATTGCCTACTGAGATGAGTAAAAAATCGACTGAATACGTTGAAATAAAATGTCTTTGTATAAGCAACATATTAAACTGCAAATTAACATTTATGCCCTAATATATATTATAAAAGACGATATGTTACAGACGAAATATGAAAGACAACATTTCGTTTTGGATAGATTATAAAGTTTTTACTGCCACATCAAAACCTAATTTTCAAGGTGCAAACAAATCTTAAAAGGTCAATATAAGCCTTCTCTATAAATTATTTTTGTGTTTTATTAGTGACAAATTTGGGGAGAGGATAGCCTACATCCAAAACTGTCTGAAAATACGAATGAGATTTAACTGCACAATTACTAGAAATGTTTACCTTGGATATTATACAATTTGCAAGCATAGGCCTACACAGTTTGTGGAAAAATACACTTTTTTTCAAGATGTTTCCAACTCTGAACCAATTCTGTAGTTATATATATATATATGTATATATATATATATATGTGTGTGTATGTATGTATGTATTTATATATGTATGTATATATATATATGTGTGTGTGTGTGTGTGTGTGTGTGTGTGTGTGTGTGTATGTATGCATGTATGTATATATATATATATATATGTGTGTGTGTGTGTATATGTATATATATATGTGTGTGTATGTATGTATGTATGTATGTATGTATATATGTATATATATGTGTGTGTGTGTGTGTGTGTGTGTGTGTGTGTGTGTATGTATGTATGTATATATATATATATATATGTGTGTGTGTGTGTATGTATATATATATGTGTGTGTGTATGTATGTGTGTGTGTGTGTATATATATATATATATATGTGTGTGTGTGTGTATGTATATATATATATATGTGTGTGTTGTCTTTGCATTCTATCTTGTGGCTCAGTGACACCTGAATGAAAGGCTCATTAGTATGCAGCATTAGCAGGTCTTCTTTGCCTCCAGGTGTGAATGAGGACATTATTCATGACCTTGTTGGATCATTCACGCCCACCTGCATATTGCCTTTCCAAACAAAAAGTGTCTTACAAAATTTAAATCAATCTATTGTTTAATGTGAACGATTAGCCCGGATGATTTTCAGATCATTTTGAAGTAAAGACTCTAGCCGAGAACATCCATTAGTCAAAAGTATTGTGGAAATATGTGAAGTTGGTCGTTTGTGGTCTTATATCAGAACATTTAAGTTTGAGTTTTTTGAATAACCACGCATAAATAATATTCTCTCAAAAATGCAAACATGTACATACATGTTGCTCACATATTATGATAGCCATGTTCGTGCTAAATAGAGTGCAATTACACCTTTGCCATTAATATGTTTATAAGCAACTGAAAAAAAGACAAATATCAGGGCATGTCAAAACATCTCAAGGACCCCAAAAACACCTTGGTCCCCAGAGGGTTAATAATGTGGAACAACCACTTTAAGTAGGTTTTCCATTTACCCTAAAATACCTGGCAAACTACTGACCAAACCTGTCTCAGATTTAGACCAGTTATCTAAAATGATATGAGAAATGAAACAAACAAACAAACATTTCAATTTGTATACAGAAATCCTATTGATAATGTCACTTGCATAATAATTTGGAACACATATGTCCACACTGGGTGAACTGCCGTGATATCGCTGGATTGTGACCGGCAGATCAAATTTCGTTCTCCTGAAGCCAAAATCTAAAACCAACAGGCCAACAGACGGAATCATAATGCGCTATTGATGGAGTTAATTAACAGGGACTCGTGTAGCCAATACACCGGAGGCTGAAAGCAGAATGCTGCATATCTAATTTAGTACACATTTTGCAAGTAACTGTTAGTGGAACTTTTAAAGGATTTTTCAAAGCTTTAAAAAAAATCTAGGCTACATCTAGTAAGTGTCACGGGTATGGTGCGGGTGAAGAAAGGCAGAGGCACAAAGCTCTAATTCAAACTTTTACTATAATAAACTTATACAAAACTGGTACAGGCAGAAGGGTAACATATACACTGTAACATAAACAAGGACCGAGCAGGACAGAAGCAAACTAAATACAGATACAAACTAACACTAACAAGGTGAAGACAGATGACACAGATGATGAGGACGATGAACAGGTGGATGATTGAGGGAGTGAGTTCAGGTGTGAAGACACAAGGGATTCTGGGAAGTGTAGTGCAGACTAAGACAGACAGGTGCAGACGAAGACTGTGACAGTAAGGGCCTATCTGTTGATAATTTACAAACATTTCAAAATAAATCTTGACTCAATATATGAGCATGAATATGTTCATAAATTCAGTAAATATTGATTTAAAATGTTGGTTTGAGGACTCCGACAGAACCAGGCCTGGTAATAATTATCTCCTGCCATGTTAATTGTCCTCAAACCCAATAAACACAATCAATAAACCGGAAAATAGAGAACATACCATTACATTTACGTTTTAATCAGTAGTATTTTAATTAACATCCATGATTTAACTGACAAAACGTCAGTCCACATTTCAATCAATTTTAAGATAAACATATGTACACAAATCAATTAAGAAAAACAGACTTACCAGTGCTGTCTCAATAATAATAATAATAAATAAAAATATATTGGCTATATATAGACAAATAAACAGTTCCTTTTTCACAACTCATCAATAAATAAACACTATTAAGGTTTCGAAAAATTTGACGACACTGACCCAAGAGAAGAGAGCAGCTTTCTTTTCAAAGATGGCGCCGCGTGGCGCACGCATACTTGGAAGGAGATGCACACCCTCTATAGGGCAAAAGCGCTACTGCGGCGAAGGGAATGGAAGATTCCCATGTTCTCATTAGTTTTGTTAATCTTATTATTTTATTGTTTATTATAGTGTTGCAGACGTGGGAGACTCGAGTCATATGACTTGACTCGAGTCGCAATTTTCTGGACTTGAGACTTACTTGACTAGATCTCTGAAAAGACTCGAGTTGACTTTAGACTTGCCCCTTGTGACTTTAGACTTGACTCGGACTTGTGCCTATTTACTTGAAATTACTTGTGGAATATATATTTTTTCAATTATTGTGATTTTTAAAAATATATTTAAGAATGAACTATATTTATACGCATGCGTAAACCGCTAGACGCTATCCGGAACCCGCTTGCCGCCTGCCAAAACAGCAGATCCCTCCGCGGACACCGCAACAACACCACCAGCTCCAGCCCGAGGATAATAAAGTTTGGGTTTAGAGATTACGCATACACGGCCAAGAAAAGAACGGGCGTGTGTAATATCTGCAGTGCCAAGATAAGTGATTCATCGGCCACAACTTCAAATTTCATTCGTGACTTCAAGTTGCACAGCGAGAAGTAAGTGTTGGTTGGTCACTCACTGGGCAAACGCAAAGGTTTTGCTAGTTTTCAAGCATGAGGTTTTCTGTGGTATCTAACTACTTCCAACTTAAATAAAAAAGCTAGCGATATAATAATGTAAACTTGAGGTCCACATTCACAACGGGTGTGCTAGGCGTGCCTGTCAAAAACCTAACGTTACTATGTAATGTCCAAATGTGCACCTCGGTCGATCTCAGCTAATGGCTGCTAAAACAGAGACATTTTAGGATGCTTTTGTTTAGTTTACACTTTCATAGGGGACATCACAGCAAAATAACTATATGTAGGGCTAGCACAAGATGGGAAAGTTGTATTAATTCTTGTTTACTTGTGTTCATTTAATTAATTTTTATTTTAGCGCATTTAAAGTGCTTCTTAACAATATTTTATTTATTACACACAAGTTAATTTATTTATTTTTGTAACCCATCATCAGCTCTCTGTGTCTAAATAAGTAATACAAGTCCCTGAGTTAAAAAATGTGTCAAACGAGCCTGTGTGCGACTTGGTATGACTTGATGACCAAGTTGCGATTTGACTTGACTTGACCCTTACAACAGAATGACTTGACTTGACTTTGACTTGCAATGTTAAGACTTGGACTTGACTTGAGACTTGCATTTAGTGACTTACTCCCACCTCTGTGGTGTTTTTATTCAGTAGTTTCATGACTTACAACTACAGGTTGTCTATTCAGTTAACCCCCTGGGGTCTGAGGGGTTTTTGGGGCCCTTGAGAGGTTTTGACATGCCCTGACATTTGTGCTTATTTCAGCTACTTACAACATACCTTTGGCCAACACATAATTATGCTGTATTGCAGCACAAACTCTGCTACAATAATATGTGAGCAAAATGGAAGTTACATGTTTGCATTTTATAGAAAAAAAATATTATGCGTGGTTAGTAAGTTTTGGGAAAAAATGTGTCACTGCAATGAGCCCATATAACTCATACTGAATAGTTTGGCACAAGACTTTTGAGTTACCATTCTTGTAGGCTAGAATGTTTACTACAAAATGATGCGAAAATCATTCTGATCACTCTTTCACAAAACAACAATATAATGATTTAAACTTTGCAAGTCAGTTTTTGTGCCAGTACTGCTCTATGTGTAGGGGTGTTGATGGCCATGAATATGAATGAGGGGAGACAATAGACACTCCCCCATCCATGGCTAATGCCCCCATCACGGTGCTGTGAGGCAGAGAGGAGAATCTGAGAATGAGAGGACATTCAAAGGTTTTGTTTTTTAATCTGTTTTTATTGTAATTCCTCTATGTGGAGGAACTAAATGTTGTGCCTCACAAGACCACAGTGCTACCGTACATATATAAACATATAGTACCAGTCAAACGTTTGGACACATTACCATTTTTAATATTTTTGGAAGATGGCTGCATTTATTTGATAAAAAATACAGAAACAACAGTAATATTGTGAAATATTATTACAATTTAAAATAATGATTTTCTATTTTAATATACTTTAAAATATAATTTATTTCTTTGATCAAAGCTGAATTTTCAGCATCCTTACTCCAGTCTTCAGTGTCACATGATCCTTCAGAAATCATTCTAATATCATGATTTGATAATCAGGTATTATCAATGTTGGAAAAACAGTTATTATTATTATTATTAAAAAGAAAAGCATTTATTCAAAATAGAAATATTTCCTAACAATATAACTTAACACATCCTTTAACCCTTTATGACCTGCCATAGAACAATTCCGCCAGAGTATATCTTAATATTTTTACATGCTGTGCTGTCATTCTTTTGAGCATTTTCATATGCCATACATCAAAATAATCCTAACACCCTCAATTTGAAGGCTATGTTTGTAATAAATCAATAGTAACTAGATAAATATCTCAAAAGTGCAATAAACAAAACAAAAAACAATTTTAATCGTTTTTTTTTAATATATTTTATTAAAAAACAGAAATGTTATAAATGTCAACCTCAAACTTGTCAATGTAAAAAACTTGCATAAAACACTTTCAAACTATACACAATTGATTTGAACTATTTACATAAATTAGTTTGGAAGATACACTCATTTTTATAAACGTATGAATAGTGCATACTGGTATATAGTGCTGGGAGTGCATTTGTATTTGTGGGGTCAAACAGATAACATTTTGCTTTTGAATATTGATTGAACATTTAATTGGTAAAAATATAAAATAAATAGACCCTGTCAGAACAATTCTTGTGTAAAAAAAATAAACTGTACACTATCAGACCTAAACAACATACAGATAGGCACCCCTACATATACACAGGCAACTCTAGCTGTGATAAGACTTGTGGCAGTTCCTGTCCAGAATAACACAGAGGGGCACTTGGCATGCCTCACACATGAACGGAGTGCATTTCCCACACAGCCTGCATTTCCTGCGCCCCTGTGTGGCTTTTTTTGAGCCAACTGTACCAGAAATGGCAACAGGTAAGTGCTGGTAGCTCTCACAAGCTGGTTGTAAGGACACCCCACACAGTTCCGCTGACAACTGTTCTTGGAAGGCCTGGTGTGTCATGGGCTGCTCCCCCTGGCTGCTACACAGTAGCTTGTGCAGCAAGTAGCTGTTTGTGACAGCAATGTCAATGAAATGGTGCAGTGCAGTCATGTACCACTTCTTGCTTTTTTTCCACGAGGAATAGTAGCCAATCAACTGATCTGACAGGTCAACTCCCCCCATGAAGCGATTGTAATCTTTCACAGCCGGAGGAACTGGAACATCCAACTTCTTGTACTCACTGCTGGATTTGCACACTCTTTTCACTGTGTCTCCCAAGTATGCAGTGTGCAGAGTAGTGCACACACTCACCTCTCGTGTGTCCATCCACTTTGTGAAAAGGAGCGATCCCTGTCTGATCCACCTTATTGATCCCCGTGGAGATTTCTTTGTCAGCGCATTCACTTTGGTGTTTGGGACACCAATTCTTGTGTCCCTGATAGTTCCACAGGCTCCAAACCCCAGGTCATGAAGGTGCTGAAAGAGTACTGGGCTGGTATAAAAATTATCACAGTAAATGTGATATCCAGATCCCAAGAACTCCTTTCTGACCAGCGACATCACAGCAGCAAATGAAAGTCCCTTCCCACTTGCAACATTGGACTTCCCTGTGTAAATGTTGAAATCCACTGTGTAGCCACTACAATCACACAACACAAAAAGTTTTATTCCCCACCTTGTTGGCTTATTTTTGATGTACTGCTTCAGGCTGATTCTGGCTTTGGTGGCTACCATACGCTCATCCACAGAAAGGTTTCTGTCAGGGTGGTAGACAGCTTTGCAGGCTACGCGCAAACTGTCATATAGAGGCCGTATTCTATGCAGACAGTCATACTCAGCTGTGCCTTTTTTTCTGTCATTGGCAGCATCTTCGGCAGGGTCACTCAAGTGCATATTCCATGTGATGCTGAGGAACCGGTCTCTGGACATAACCTTTTGAGGGAAGGGAACATGGAAGAGGGATTCGACACGCCAGAAATCTCTGAGCTTTGGAAGCTTTAGAATGCCCATGTAAAGTGTGAGGCCAATGTATTTGCAAAGTTCTTCTTCTGTGATTTCAGTCCACTTGAATTTTTTCCCTGCAGCAATATTTATTGCTGCTTTTTTATTAGTGTTGGAACACAGTGTTTTGATAGTGGACTTGTCAAAATACATTTTGAAAAGCTCAGTGGGTGTTGGGTTGTCCACAGAAGTTGACAGAGGTGGCTGCACACCTGGCTTTCTTTTGGGCAGGAAATTATGGGGGGGTCTAGGCAAATGGTCAGGGTCCTTTTCTGTTTTCCACCCACCAGATTGATTAGGGGCCGTCTCTAATGTAGAACCCCTACCACGGGACCTTTGGCTCCGACTTCTGTAGCCTCTTGTCTTAGCCCTCCGACCATAACCTCTCCCTCTGCAAACTGGCACGGATGGCTCTGAGGTGCAGAGTGGCTCTGAGGTGCAGGGTGGCTCTGAGGTGCAGGGTGGCTCTGAGGTGCAGGGTGGCTCTGAGGTGCAGGGTGGCTCTGAGGTGCAGGGTGGCTCTGAGGTGCAGGGTGGCTCTGAGGTGCAGGGTGGCTCTGAGGTGCAGAGTGGCTCTGAGGTGCAGGGTGGCTCTGAGGTGCAGGGTGGCTCTGAGGTGCAGGGTGGCTCTGAGGTGCAGGGTGGCTCTGAGGTGCAGGGTGGCTCTGAGGTGCAGGGTGGCTCTGAGGTGCAGGGTGGCTCTGAGGTGCAGGGTGGCTCTGAGGTGAAGGGTGGCTCTGAGGTGAAGGGTGGCTCAGAGGGCTCCAATGGCTCTCCAACATGTTCAACACTACAACAAAAAATGTAAGTAAAACGGTAAGAAAGTTAGATGTTTTTGTATAGAAATGTAATATAGAATATAGCAACATAGAACTGACTAAATGTGTAAATGGTGCGTCATGCGCTCAGGTTCATTCTATGTTTGTTTCGTTTATTCTCTAACTCAAAAGCAAAGTATATTTCATGAATATATACTTACATGTCCTGGGATGGATCTATTCCTTCAAGAAAGTCAGCTTCGTCCCCACTAGAAACTGAATCTGGCGCCGATGAGCAGACGGAGAGTTCATCATCATCGGACGCGATTAGAATAGCCAAAACGTCCGCGCCCGTGAGTCGCGCAGCAGACATAACGTTACCCGCGAAGGGCCGCGATCGTGTGTGTGTGAATGTGCTTGGATTTGTAAAAGTGTATTTGTGTGTATGTGTAAAGGAATAAGAAATTATAAAATGAAGCAATGATAAAAAGACAATAACGAAAGTAAAACACAGTAGAGAAACATATACAGCAAATACGAGTCAAATGACGCAGCTTGTGACGTCATAACATGCGACCAATCCTGGGGTCATAGTGCCCAGAACGTGATTACGCCATCAGAAGACGTAAATCAATCGCAGATCTATAGAACATGTGTGCAAAGACGTGCAATGCATTTTATTGTTTTTTTTTGTAAACGAATATAACGCAATTTGTACACACTCATTTGAGGGTGAAAACAACGCAACAGGAGCATGTTGCATGCTTGATCTGAACATTTAACATCTCTGGTTTTAAATGCAAAAAGAATGATTGAGCTAGCCATTTGGTTTCAGTTTCTATAGGCTCTTAAACAAACACACGCAAACTTAAAGGGTTAAAAAAAAGAAAGAAAGGTAGTGTATACTGTTACAAACAGACTCATGGGCGAATGTGAGTAAACAGAGGTCAATCACGCAGTCTGTGCAACCATGTCCACATCAGTCTCGGTTTTCCATGACAGGGTGGACTTGGACCTGTTGCTTGTTTGCCATGGCTCTCTTCGGGACCGGTGCTTGGACATGTTCATTGTCACATCTGTTGATAACACAATCAAAGAAACTGTATTATTATCGCTATCAATCACTATGGCCATGGATTAAGAAAAAGACAACCGATTTTGTAATTTCACACAAGAATAGGTAGGCCCTACTTGTATATTATGACGAGTATATTATGTATATTGTAAACACAATTACATTTCATCAGTAAAATATTATGTCTGTGCACTTACCATCATTCTCGATTGAGAACTGAACGACACCTGCGTCCTCTGCGGTGCTGGAGAAGGAGAGCGTGATGCAGACACATTCCTAAAAAAATAAAAACAACTGTGTTAGCATACATTATCCAAAGATGGGCGATTAATGGGTATGGACGCACAATGCATGTAGTCTATATATCTGTTGATGGGCCATAGGACGGAGAAATATCTATTTATGGGCCATAGATCGCGCTGTTGATGGCCATTATCTGCGCACATTTCAAACATTTACACCTGCATTCACAATCATCTGTGGCAATATTTTAGCGTGTGTCATAGGCTAACCAAAACCGAACATTTATATATAAAAATATAATGTCTAGTATTTAGACAGTAGGCTATCACATTTTACCGGAGGCTGAAATATATTTGCACAAAATCATATTTACACCTAAGCAGATATTCGCAAAAGTCAGTATTTTTAGCATGATAATCAGTGTCATAAGCTAATCAAAACGGATTGAAATATAATACAAATATGTTTAGAGAGTAATATCACATTGAAACACGACCATATACGAATGTTAGGGATATTGTAAGGCAATCTTTCCTGTAATATGTCAAAAGCTAACCAAAACTAAGCAAAATATAGTCTGAAAATTCACATGAGTTCTATATAATCACTAAACAACATAATAATTATATAATAATTATATAAACACTAAACAACTTACTCGAACTTGTATCCTCTGTGGGATCAATTCGCTCTTGAAAATGCAGCCGTTCTCCGTCTGAGATGCAACCGTTTCTCTGAGGAAAAGGTGAATTCTTCCTCGCTGTCCATAATCATCTGGAGGACGACTTTACCGGAGAAGCGTGCCATCCTCAAAACGCGATGAACTATCCGTGAATCTGACGAGAAACTGCGTGATGGCATTGATCGGAGGGCGTGTGCGATGCGTATAGATCACCTCAACTATTTGTGGCGGCATCAGCTCATTAAAAATAATGAAGAGAGAACGAAAAACTGCGCCTCTCCTTGGTTTCAAACTACATAAACTAAGAATATGTGTTTTTTAATATAAATTACTTCATTTAAAAGAAGAGAATTCTAGCTTCATAAAGACAAATGTCTCGTTCCTGAGTGACAAGTATTCGCTGAGTTACAGTTCATTTTCGGACGCGTTTCAGAATGGACTTCCCTGACAGAGAGAAGGCAGAACTCGCATCATGTTTATTTTTCTTTATTTGGCGAAAGACACAACACTTTGTTTTTATTGTGAGTATACACAAAAAAATAGAAACTTAACTGGATCGAATGATGTAAAACACTTAAATGTAAGATCAAAACCAACTAAGTATTTTGAATCTCTTTTGCACTGATAAGAAAAAAAGCGAGCAGATCACGCCGGCGTGATTGCCGACCCCAGGGGGTTAAAGTAAGCTATAGGGCATTTAATTTGACTTCAACTAGCTAGCTAGTTTCATCAAATAGTAAATAAGTTATTTAAAATAAAATAAAAACTATACTTACCATAACCATTTACCTCTGGTGCATGTGGTTTTTCGGAGTGCTTTGTTAATTAACATCCGAAGTTTTAAGCAATGCAATTCTGGTGTAATGTACAGTGGCCCAGCTACAGTAGGCTACACATCACGATTGGTTGGTGTAGGCTACTCTGTCTTTGTGGTCACAAAGTTAGGCTACTGTATTTTACTTTCACAATGAGCAGAATATGCTCATAAAAATAAAATAAATAAATAAATAAGTCAATGAATGAATGAATGAATGAATGAATAAAGTGAACAAGGTTATCAAACAAAGTCGTGGTGTCAGCAAACCTACGCCCTTGGTCAGAATGCTATCAGTAAGTCCAAAGACGATTAGTTTCTGTTTAATTATGATGCATTTTTCTTAACTGTTTAATTATAATTCTAAAGCATTTTGTTTAATTAACCAAAATATTATTGATGAATATTGTTGAGCAATCAGTCTCTTTAAAGATTATCAACCTGATTGTTGAGATATTATTAAATTAATAAATAAATGTAATGTTTTTAATGAACTACATAATAATAATAATTATTATTATAATAATAATAATTATATCATCATAAGGCAGAGTGTGAAATAGCGCACCTGAAGTTAATAGACCGTAATCCAGGAGACGCGGACTGGGCTGGCTGTTTTATTTATTATTATTAGCCTATTATTATTGTTGTTGTTATTATTATTATTATTATATAATTACCTGCCAGGTTTCGATAATAAGTAGGTTACTCAGTTGGAGAACCTCGAGAATGGAAGAATGGAGTGGAAGCGCCTATAGGTGGAGCAGGCATGTAGACTAGCATGTACTATACTGACCTGTGTAGGACTTCAAGTGCAGGTCATTTTCTTTTGTCTTTACTTAAGACTATGGCCACATTTACACATAGCCGGGTATTTAGAGAAACGAATATTTCTCCCCCTCCGTTTTCAATAATAACATCGTGCACACAACCTGCATAAATACGCCGTCGAGCGCCATCATAACTATGCCAAACCTATGGGCGGCAGTGTAGGGAGAAGGATAAAGCCATGCAAGCCAATCAGAATCCTCAGAATCGACAAGAGAGAACCTAAAACCCCGTTTCTCCCAGTTGACACGACAACACATAACCGGCGTTTTCAGAAATCTCCACTTTGGCCGGAGTTTTTAGAAATGATCGTTTTCTGGGATAAAAACGGCGTTTTCGTGTAAATGACAGGCCAAAACGCAGAGAAATATCTGCGTTTTCCCATCGTGTAAACGGGGCCTAAATCCGCTCTCTTTCCCGTGTGAGCATGACTTATCAGGTGCATACAATTAGCAACCAGGGATTCCTGCATTGTTATTTGGATATTCTTTGGCTGTGGCAGACGATGGCCGAGGATTCCGGGCAAAATTTCCCTTAACTTGCATGGAACTGGAAACCAGCTGGGGTGAAGTGTCACCCATCCGACTTTTTAAACAACCTCTGTTATGTATTACCAATGGATAATGCAACCCAACCCAAAAATTGGGGGCTAATTCCAGCTGTCAAATCACGTCATTGCCCAGACTGCCAAAACAGGTAGGCTATGCTGCAAGCAATTTGTCAAATGATTACTGTTATTTACAATAACAGTATCTTATGATTTAAAAAAAAATCATTGGTTGTGTTTGTCCCTTGCCTCCCCATGAACCGACTTACATCAATTTGAATTCAATAGTGAGGGAAGGAGTAGGAGGTGCTAAGCTTTTTCCTTCACAACAGCAAATACCACCACTTCATATACCTTTTTGGAGTAAGACTTTGGATCTGAAAAAATGGTGAAAAAATAGATAAGTACTTTATGCATACGTTTTAACCCTCTGGGGACCAAAAACGCGCCGGCGCGTTTTGCTTGTTTTTCTTTTTAGCAATGCAAAATAAACTCAAAATGCTCTGTTAATTTTGATCTTTCATTTTCGTGTTATACATCAATCGATCCTGTTCAGTTTCTATTTTTTTTCTGTATACTCACAATAAAAATAAAGTGTTTTGCTTTTTGCCAAATAAAGAAAAATGAACATAATGCGAGTTCTGCACTCTCTCTGTCAATGAACTCCAATTTGAAACGCGTTGGAAAATGATCTGTAACTCCGCGAAAATTCAGTCAAACAGGCAAACATACCCACGGCCATAAAGCTTGAGATCGCATCTTTCAAATGAAGCAATTTATATAAAAAACAAATACTCTCAGCTTATGTAATCTGTATGAAAAGAGAGCGATTCCAGTCGAGCTCATTACGAGCTCATTGACTTTAATTCGTTCACGCCTACTGACGGAGCGCGCTATTCACAAGATAATGTGTTAACCCTCTGAGCCCGACGGCATCGTCCACGACGCCACGCGACTCCTCCGATAAATATTTATATTATTTGATGAAAGTTTGATTGATTTTCTTACCGTTTTTTGCAGCAGAAAGCTAACGAGCTAGCCGTCACGGGGGTGTCTTTGGTGTCTTTCTAGCCTTTACAGAAGGTTTTCTATCCAGCCTGGAACTTGTGCTTCCTTTCAGAGTGTTTCAGCAATAAATCCAAACGCTTATATCCAAGTTTTATCCACTTGATGTCCATAATTTATACATTTTCTGTCATTTTTGCCGCTAGCTCGATGCTAGCTGCCATTTTGGATATCACGTGATGCTTTGCGTGAGGTTGTTGACCAATGACAGGCTGATCCGTCGTCCACGTTGGTGCGTCATTACGCATGAACCAAGGCTGATATTGTGGAGAGAGAGAGAGAGAGAGAGAGACGCACGGCACAGTGGTTTCGACGGGAGAGAGAGAGAGACGCACAGAGAGACGCAAGTTTTGAATAATAAACGGAGAATAATAGATCGTCAGAGATTGAGAAACATGGATCTAAATCAAGCGCTGGCCTTTTTTGATGCCATGGAGGATGATGGATTTTCTGGAGAAGAGAGCTTTTTGACTGATGAGGAACTAGATTATCAGAATGGTCTAGACCCTGCTGAAGAGTAAGTTCCATTTATTTATTTACTGTAAAAGTATATAAAAAAACTAATATGATAAAATATTATTTTCTAAATATGTAAAAATAAGTTCTGTAAAAGTAGTATTTTGTTTTTCTATGTTTGTTACAGAGTAGTAAGAGTTGTGGATTACACTTTGTCTCTCAGCCATTGAGTTTACCTAGAGATACAAACAAAGGATAGTGGGGGGTTGGTCACACCTTTTGGCTGGGGAGAGAATGCTCATATTATAGCTGTGATAGGTTTGGGGGTACAGTAGCAATCTCAGCCATTGTTATCTTATGTGAGAAATCAAATACAAAAACACTAATTGATCTGATATGTATGATCTAATATTTTGCTTTATTTGTTTTACAGTCATGATATCAAACATCAGATCAAACTGAAGCAAGCAAGAAGGCCTCCTATGGTAGAAGGCAATGTGTGAACTGCAAGCAGACAAAGCAGGTCAAACAGGCCACCCCTGGAAATGCAAAGCATGTGATGTGGCCCTCTGTGTGATTCCTGATAGAAACTGTTTTGAGGCTTGGCATCAGTGAATTTCATGAGGCTCAAAACGCCTGGACTTCTTTTGTAAAAATGTAAATAGTTTTGGTTCTGTTCAAGTTATAATGTTTATTCCTGTGCTCCAGGACTCCAAAGACATGAACAAACTGTTTTCCAGAGGAAATTTGATTAGCTTTTATTTATTTGTGTGTGATTTCAATAAATGTTTGAGTGATTCAATTTCCGTTTTATTTTTTCATTTGTCTTTGTGGTCCCATAACTTATTTTACATTCAGGTGACATCAATGCAACACAAATATGTTGAAAGTTCAATTTGTCCTGAAAAAAAAGAGGTGTGTCAATTGTCTGTGCACAAAAGGGTTGATGTTTTACAAGCTTTTTTAGTAAATGACACCAGACGGAAAATTAATTTTAAAAAGACCCTTAGGTCTCAGAGGGTTAAGCCATCTATGCAAAACAGGTAAACGCCCCCAAGCAAATGCTTTAAGTTTCATCATTCAGTCACCGGCGCGCTGGAAAGATGGCACGATACAATAATATTTGTAACAACAATCAGTCTCAAATGAGTCTCGGGGAATATTAGTTAAAATGGACTGGATATTCATGAGTCTATGAATATGATTTGCTTGTTATTGTAACCGAGTGAATGAGATGAGTGACATCAGTGAGCACCTATCAGCAGGGAGCCCTCCCTATTTAAGAGCTGGTTGGCTGTAGCTTGGGATGTGTCACGTCCGACTCCGCCTCCTTCCGTGTTTACAGCGACTGTAAGGCCACATTTACACATAGCCGGGTATTTAGAGAAACGAATATTTCCCCCCCTCCGTTTTCAATAATAACATCGTGCACACAACCCGCATAAATACGCCGTCGAGCGCCTTTATAACTATGCCAAACCTATGGGCGGCAGTGTAGGGAGAAGGATAAAGCCATGCAAGCCAATCAGAATCCTCAGAATCGACAAGAGAGAACCTAAAACCCCGTTTCTCCCAGTTGACACGACAACACATAACCGCCGTTTTCAGAAATCTCCACTTTGGCCGGAGTTTTTAGAAATAATTGTTTTCTGGGATAAAAACGGCGTTTTCGTGTAAATGACAGGCCAAAACGCAGAGAAATATCTGCGTTTTCCCATCGTGTAAACGGGGCCTAAGTGTGCGTTAGCATATAGCAATTTTGTTTTTCTGGTTTCTTGTGTGTACGAGACTAATGCATAGTGTTGTGTTTAGCCTGTCTTCTCTAGTTTCCCTTGGCTCGTCTTGGTCTGTGCGCTCACTTTCAGGTATGTGTGAACTGTTGGTGGAAGGCGTATTGGTTGTTTTTATTCAGGGGGGTTTTGGGATCGGCTGATTGCTTTGAGTTATGTGCAGTGTTCCTGAAGTCCAGCTGAACCGCAGATTACATGATTTTGAGTATCAGTGCCTGACCAACACACAAATAGTTTGTGTGTGAACGAACACATTGTGTGGATCCATCGTCCCCTTCCGGTAAGTGTTGTGATGTATTTAATTTTAACTACGAGCTGAAAATGTAGCAGTTGAGCCATGCATCTTAGTAGTGTCTTTGTGTATCTGGTTTAGGATTCTCCCTCTCGTCCAGGCAAATTGTTTGTCCTGCTGGTGCTATAAACAGCTGATATAGCCCTGAAATCTCTTGCTGCGAGATTAAGAGAGCCTATTCTATTTCTCTGCGGTGCTCCAGTTTACCAGACAACCTGTTGTCGTCTGAGAATATCGTGTCACTCCACGCATGAAGATCGTTGCTGTCTGGTTTTATTGACAATTTATTGATTTAATGTTACGTGTTATTGACTTTCTGAGGCTAACGCTTGTTAGCAGTTAAAGCCAGAGCATCAAACCATCTGCTAGTGAGCCCATTGTGGGGATCGAGTTATTTATGTGTTGGTGCTTACCTTTTTGCATACAATTGTATACTATTTGTGATTAATTATTCTTTTTGTGATTTTTTCTTTCAGGTGCTGGGGTCCACGGAGGGAGGATCTCTTTTGGTGGTGGGGTTTTCTTTGAACGGTTTGCTGTGACACCTATGAGGCTGTTTGATGGTGTGAGTGTTTTTCTGTGAATTAATTTAGTGATCCCTCCTTCCGTGGCTAACCTCAGCTCTGTTAGTTGTGTTTTTCTTTGCTGTGTCTGTGTGTCTTTTTGCTGTGTCTCTGTGATAGGTGTATTGATACAGAAACGGGTGTGTGTTTGCTGGTTTGGTCAGTTAAATGTGTGTTTCGTCTACTTGAGTGCTGTGTTGTAACCCAAACCCTTGCCAGTGTGGCTCCTGGTTGTTAGTCTTTTTATGTGAGTATCTTACTGTTTTTAAATTAAATTTGTAATAAAAATTTTGTACCTTTTGTTTATATCCACGTCTCTGCCTACCTTTATTAGAGAAAGTGAACCTGATTGACCTAATGACAATAATTTGAGTGTTGTCCATATCTCCCGGGGCGAAATTCCCCGGGTGGCGTAGTCGCAAACTTTTCCTACTGGTAATTCCACATTTCCATCGCCACATTATCTTAAGATATTAACCTTCCCAATAAAGGGAATATTTAATCATGTACACGTAACCTTTATCAATTTAGTTTAGTTATCTGGCATTTTTGTTTGTCCGGCAAACTAAGGCCACATTTACACATAGCCGGGTATTTAGAGAAACGAATATTTCCCCCCCTCCGTTTTCAATAATAACATCGTGCACACAACCAGCATAAATACGCCGTCGAGCGCCTTTATAACTATGCCAAACCTATGGGCGGCAGTGTAGGGAGAAGGATAAAGCCATGCAAGCCAATCAGAATCCTCAGAATCGACAAGAGAGAACCTAAAACCCTGTTTCTCCCAGTTGACACGACAACACATAACCGCCGTTTTCAGAAATCTCCACTTTTGGCCGGAGTTTTTAGAAATAATCGTTTTCTGGGATAAAAACGGCGTTTTCGTGTAAATGACAGGCCAAAACGCAGAGAAATATCTGCGTTTTCCCATCGTGTAAACGGGGCCTAAAACTCAGATTTCCTTATCCTACATCAATAAACATACTTCCTAGGAAAATTAAGTGTCTGATCAGGACAATTAATAGTTCCTATGTTTGTACAGTTTGTATTACTTGCATAATACACAATAAAGCTTAGGTAACGTTAGATCTTGCGCTTCATTGACTTTTGAGTTTGTGAGCAAATAACAGATTCAATCTTCAATGCAATTATTGGATTTTAATAAAACAGACTAAAGAATACAAAACGTCTCGGTTACGGATGTAACCCTCGTTCCCTGAGTAGGGAACGGAGACGTTACGTCGAAATGACGACGAATGGGGTTCGCTTAGAAGCCTATCCTCTTCGAATATTAATAAAACGAGCCAATGGCAAGCAAATGCCATGGGTCTGCTGAATTTGCATAGCGTAACTCCGCCCCACTGTGTGGGTATATAAGGAAGTGAGCCGGCAACATGCAGATATGTTTCTTCGCTGAAGGAGCCAAGGCTGAACTCGGCTGTTCCAGCGGTACAGCGGAAGTGGCAGGAAGACGTAACGTCTCCGTTCCCTACTCAGGGAACGAGGGTTACATCCGTAACCGAGACGTTCCCTTTCGTTGTCACTTCGAGTTACGTCGAAATGACGACGAATGGGGTTACCAGTCCAATCACGCCACCTCGGCTGTCTTCCAGTGCCCTGCGTAAGTCTGAGCTCCCTGTCGTGACTAGCACGGACGAAGGACTCCTACTTAACACAGGAATACCAAGGTACACTGGGAGCATATCTCAGTGGAATATGCAATCAGTGCCCGCCCGAAGGGGGGACTTAAGAATAACATATGACCCGGAGGGGGGTGCATACGGAAAACACTGGGGTGTCCAGCCCGTAGGGTGGAGAATTTCAACCCCAGGGGTGGCAGACTGGCTTGCCAAGGGAAAGACACATGCTCGAGAGAGGCTTACAGTGGAATACACACGTGGGGGTCGCCCAGAGGGGGAACCATGCACATGGTGGCACCTAGCCAACGCGAAAGCTGCCGGAGGCATAACTCTGGCGTTGACGTCAACAGCGCTGGAGGAACTCAGGGCTTATCAGGCTCACCTGAGGAAATATCGCACGTATCCAGTCCGTGGAGTGGAATGGCGAGCAAGCGAAGACACCTGAGCGGGTCCTAGCACCGGCTGGTTGAAGCGAGTACACGGGAGGACACTGGCTCCACTCGGAGATTATAGCTATAATCTGGCGAATGTGTAGGGTGTCGCCCAGCCTGCAGCTCTGCAGATGTCTGTTAGCGAGGCGCCATGCGCTAGAGCCCAAGAGGAGGCCACACTCCGGGTGGAGTGGGCCGTCACACCAAGGGGGCACGGTCGACCTAGCTGCTGTTGTAAGCCAAAGCAATGGCGTCCACTATCCAGTGAGACAACCTTTGCTTGGAGAGAGCCTTTCCCTTCAGCTTCCCACCATAACAGACAAAGAGCTGGTCTGAGGTCCTGAAACACTGCGTTCTGTCTAAGTAAGCACGGAGTGCGCGTACTGGACAGAGCAATGCCAAGGCTGGGTCTGCCTCCTCCAGGGGCAGCGCTTGCAGGTTCACCACCTGGTCCCGGAAGGGAGTGGTGGGAACCTTGGGCACATATTCAGGCCGGGGTCTCAGGATCACGTGAGAAAAGGCCGGCCCGAATTCCGGGCACGCTTCGTCTACAGAAAATGCGTGCAGGTCCCCTACCCTCTTTATGGAGGCCAAAGCAACCAGGAGCCCTGTCTTAACTGACAGGAACTTAAGCTCCACTGATTGCAGAGGCTCAAAGGGAGCACTCTGCAGGGCATTTAGTACCACTGAGAGGTCCCAAGAGGGAACGAGAGGAGGGCGAGGAGGCTGTGTTCTCCTCGCTCCTCTCAGGAACCTGATGACCAGGTCGTGCTTTCCCACGGACTTACCATCAACTGCATCGTGATGTGCGGCGATAGCGGCAACATATACTTTCAGGTTGGAGGGAGACAGCCTTCGCTCCAACCCATCCTGCAGGAAGGAAAGCACGACACTGATCGGGCATGATCTGGGGTCTTCTGAGTGAGAAGAGCACCAAAGACGAAGAGGTTCCACTTCAACGCGTAGGCATGTCTAGTGGACGACGCTCTAGCGGAAGTGATGGTAGCCACCACCGCTGGTGGTAGGGTACTCAAACCTGCCCCGTCCCGTCCAGGAGCCACACGTGGAGGTTCCAAAGATCGGGACGAGGGTGCCAAAGGGTGCCCCGTCCCTGAGAAAGGAGGTCCTTCCTCAGAGGAATTGGCCAGGGAGGTGCTGTCGCGAGGAGTACAAGTTCTGAGAACCAGGTTCGGGTGGGCCAGTGCGGCGCAACCAATATGACCTGCTCCTCGTCCTCCCTGATCTTGCACAGGTCTGTGCAAGAAGGCTCACTGGGGGAACGCATACTTGCGGAGGCCCCGGGGCCAGCTGTGCGCCAGAGCGTCCGTGCCGAGCGTGCCCTCGGTCAGGGAGTAAAACTGGGCGCAGTGGGACGAGTCGTGGGAGGCAAACAGGTCTACCTGTGCGTCCCCGAACTGATCCCAATCAGCTGGACCGCCTGGGGATGGAGTCTCCATTCTCTCGGAAGAGGCTGAAGCCGTGAGAGCTCGTCGGCTGCACAGTTCAGGTCTCCCGGAATATAAATGGCTTGAAGCGACCTCAGATGCTTCTGACTCCATATGAGGAGGTGGCGGGCGAGTTGCGACATACGGCGGGAGCGTAGACCACCTTGTCGGTTGATGTACGCTACTGTCGCGGTATTGTCTGATGGGACTAGTACGTGCTGGTTCTTGAGCAGCGCCCGGAAGCGGTGCAGAGCGAGACGTACTGCCAGCAACTCGAGGCAATTGACATGCCATAGGCGGTGGGGACCTGTCCAGGAGCCCGCGGCAGCATGTCCATTGCACATGGCGGCCCAGCCCGTGGAGGAGACATCCGTTGAGACAACAACATGCCTGGAAACTCGTTCTAAGGGCACTCCGGCCCGAGAAAGCTGAGATTCGTCCACGGGGATAAGGTCTGATGGCAGGTCGGAGTAACTGGTACTCGGAACGTGCCCTGACGCCATGCCCACCTCGGGACTCGATCGCAAAGCCAGTGCTGAAGCGGTCTCATATGAAGCAATCCGAGCGGCGTTGCCGCGGCTGCAGATGCCATATGCCCCAGGAGCCTCTGAAAAAGTTTCAGTGGAACCGCACTCTTGCCCTCAGATTGTCTCAGGCAAGTCAGCAGTGACTGCGCGCGCGCGCTCGTAAGCTGCGCGCACATGGCGACCGAGTCGAATTTCCTACCGAGAAAAGAGATCCTCTGCACGGGGCAAAGTTTGCTCTTCTCCCAGTTGACCCGAAGGCCCAGACGGGCTAGGTGCCGGAGCACTAGGTCCCTGTGTTCGCAACCCTGGTCCGAGAGTGAGCTAGGATTAGCCAGTCATCGGGATAATTCAGGATGCGAACCCCGTGCTGCCGTAGCGGCACAAGGGCTGCCTCGACGACCTTCGTGAAGACGCGAGGAGACAGGGCCAACCCGAATGGGAGAACTGCGTACTGGTATGCCTGCCCCTCGAAAGCAAACCGCAAGAACGGTCTGTGTCGAGAAAAAATGGAGACATGAAGTAGGCGTCCTTCAGGTCGATCGCTGCAAACCAATCCTGTGGCTGCACACATTCGAAAATGCGCTTGGCCATGAGCCTCTTGAACGGAAGCCTGTGAAGGGAACGGTTCAAGATGCGCAGATCCAGGATTGGCCGTAACCCACCGGATATCCTGGGGACAATGAAGTAGGGCTGTAGAAGCCGGACCTCATTGCGGCTGGAGGGACAGTCTCGATCGCACCCTTCGCCAGCAGGGTGGCGACCTCCGCTCTCATGACAGGGGCATAGCCACCGACCATAGTAAGGCGGACTCCCCTGAAGCGGGGAGGAGACCGTGCGAACTGAATCGCATAGCCGAGCCTGATGGTTCGCGCAAGCCAGCGGGACAGGGGGGAAGCTCTAACCAGGCTCCCACGGACTGTGCCAGCGGGGTCATGCGAACGACAGACGTCCCCCCGGGGGTGCAGCGAAGCGGAATGACCGGCCCAGACGTGGGTGGCATAGCGGCCCGGTGTGGGGGCACGGTCATTAGCCGCGTCCTGCCAGAGGAGGCCAGGGAAGGACCAGCGTTCCACAGGGGCGTGCTCTGGCAGGGGTCTGGCGACAGAGGGGGACGAGAGTGGCGAGGCCCGTGAGCGTGCGCACTGTCATCCGAGAACTCTGTGACAGAGGAGGGCGAGAGTGGCGGGACCCGAGGGTGGCGCGCACTGTCGTCCGAGAACTCTGTGTGCTCAGAGATGGGAGAGACAGTTCTTTGGAAAAAGAGGTTTTCCCCCGGCCCTCCACCGGGGGAAGGAGTGGCCCTGCAACCACCTCCTAGAAAGAACTGCAACCCATCTCTGAGCTGCCCGTAACGGGAGCACCGCATTGCTGCGGGGCTGGTACGGGCTGGGGCGCCTTCCTGCGACTACCTCCACGGCACGGCCTGGGTGAAGGGTGCTGCTAGGGCCGGCAGGGAGTGTCGCAGGAGGGCGCCCTCGGCGGCGAGCGGAATGAGGCAGCTGAGCCGGCGGCTGAGCAGCTGGCCGCGGGATCAGAGCCTCAGTCCGCTCTGGGCAGCCGAGAACTCTGGGCAGAGTCCTCGACTGCGCCGCCGAGGAGGCCAGTCTGGGATATGGGGAGTTGAGGAAGCGGCTTCGCTCAGCCTCGCCCATATCAACCAGACTAAGCCAGTTTTTGTCTCTGGACCACATATGTGGACATCACCTGACCCAGGGAGCGTGTGGTCACCTTCGTCGCCCGTAGAGCGAGGTCGGTGGCGGCACGCAGCTCTTGCAAGAGCCCTGGACCAGCCCTACCCTCGTGCATTAGCAATGAGCACCCCTGGCCTGGTAGACCTGAAGGATGGGCATAGCATGCAGTGAGGTGGCAGCCAGCCCCGCAGCTCTATAGATCTCTGCCACCGGAGTAGACAAAAACCTACATGCTTTGGGGTGGGTGGGTGCTTAGGGCCGCCACGCCAGTGGAGGCGCTGTGGGGACACAGTTGTGTTGCCACAGAACACTCCATAGGGGGAACCCCAGTGTACCCACTGGCCGCGACCTCATCGAGGGCAGAGAAGGCGGAAGAGGCCGCTGAGTAATCTCATGACCTCTTCATGCACGTCCAGGAAGAAAGGAATTGGGGGCGGGCCGACGTGTGCCGGTGCGTCCCCAAAAACCGATCATCAGCTTTAAGCACCTGGGACATGGCGGAGGGTTCCACACAAGCCCAAATGCTCGCGACTGCCCGGGGAAGCATGGCAGAGTTCTGGTTCAGACTCGGGCAATGCTGGCACACCCGGAGGAGGCAGCACAGCCGAGTCTTCTCCAGCGTACTCACGCCCACCTTGTGATGCGGCGATAGACAAGATTTCATCTGCCGGGGCATCGAATGAAATGCTGGACCAGCCCGCGACCTCTGGCCGGGACTGGTCAGCGATCTCATCCGGATACCACACGGGTTGCAATGTGAAGAGGAGCGTGTGGACCGAGGATAGATCGTCGGGTTGGTTCCACACAGCAGCCTCTGATCACCCTGGCCACCAGCCGAAGTATTCCCTCTTGCGGAGAGAATAGATCGGGGTGTGGAAGAGGGGACTCTCTCTCGAGGAGGTCATCGAGTCTCGATCGTTACATTGCGATGGTCATGTCCCCGCAATGAGAACATGACGCATCCACGAACGCTGTCTGTGCGTTTGCCCAAACACATCAGACAGCGTCCGTGCCCATCAGCTGATTTAATCTGTGTATCGCACCCAGAAACACACGGGCGAACCGTCTTTAAAAAGACGCGCCGCGTGCAGCTCTTTTAGAGAGATAAAACTCAAACAGCAGTGTTGAAGCGCCCAGGGAGAGACACACGACTGGCAGACCACTGCGCAGATCGGCAGGCAATATGAAGCTCGCTGGAATTCGCCGTCACACCAACACTTCTGAAGAGTAGCTCGTCTCGAAGAGTGAAGAGAGATGATCTCAGAATGGCTTGTGGAGTGAAGAATGCTCTTGGCTCCGAAAGCGAAAAACATATCTGCATGTTGCCGGCTCACTTCCTTATATACCCACACAGTGGGGCGGAGTTACGCTATGCAAATTCAGCAGACCCATGGCATTTGCTTGCCATTGGCTCGTTTTATTAATATTCGAAGAGGATAGGCTTCTAAGCGAACCCCATTCGTCGTCATTTCGACGTAACTCGAAGTGACAACGAAAGGGAACTACAATTTCACACGGAGTAAATATGCATATATAGTGAAACAAAACACATAAGGTACCAACGAAATAAATCAAATTAACGAATAATATGAGGGGAGAGAGAGAAAGAATGAGAGAATGAATCAGGGAGCGAGTGAGAGAGAGAGAGAGATAGAGTGACAATTTTCAATTCAGTTACTTTCCAAAGAGACCCCAAGTATGTATTAAAATATTCGCAGGAATATTCTAGACAACCTTTAAACTGCAGTTTCAATCGTGAGATAAAATACCTGCTTAAATCTGGCTCTCAGAGGTGTGTGTGCTGATTTCAAATTGTCCTGCAGTTTCCCGGAGTTCCTTCCTGACGCAGGTGTTGCGCAATTTCGGCCGCTCACACGAATGTAACACTTTACCGAAAGGTGACTAAACTCAGACGGAAATAAAGAAAAGCCTAAGATGAAAACGAAGTTTTCAGAAAATAAAACGAAGAAGCTCCTTGGCGGAGTTTTCTCGTGAAGATGAGAGGATTCTTCTCTTTGGCGAGTGCACAGAATAACGGCAGAGGCTTGACTTTAAAGGCGACTGTGTCACACCTATTTTTCGTGGCTGGGCTAATCGTTGTTCAGAAACGGAGGCGGGAAAGACGTTCTTTGTTTGAATCGTCCAACCCTCCTTACATAATTTATAGTGATGTCAAAATTGAGCATTTATTCTCAGAAAGATGGTATTTCTGAAATAATGCGTCTTTTTGTGATTTGTCGTCGAGATTCGACGCCGTCGGGTTTTTACAATTCTACAGACACCACAAACGACAATTTTGTCCGGACACAGAGATATAAGATTGTTTGGAATTATGGGCATATAGAGTTTGGTTCTCACCCTGCATGCCTCAGAGCTACTTCTAATATCACATGTACATACATTTAACCACACAACGAGATACATTTCATATATTTAAAAGGTAGTTTTCAGTGAGAAAAGTCCGTGGATGAGCATTCCGGCTCATATGTGTGTGTGTGTGTGTGTGTCTTGGTATGTGTGTGTGTGTACGTTGCACTGTCCTTCCCCCTTTCTTGGGGTGAAGAGAGAGAGTGTCTGTAGCCTTTGAAGCTCGGTTTTCAAGATCTGGGGGTGTCTGTCCTGTGTTGCGTGGTCATTCCCGAGTCGTAACGGTGTCAAGAGACACTCGGAATCCAGCCACGGCGGAGCCATGGCGGTAATTTAGGTTCTTGTGAGTCTTGATTTACATATCTGAGTTCAGAGGGTGGCAGCACGAAGGAATGTGGATTTTTGCAAAGAGAAATAGAATCATGATTCTGGCCCATTCGTTACATATTCTTCAACTTTTTTAACCTGTTAGCCTGCAGCGCCACTTTTGAAAAATCCCCAGAAATGGCATACCCAAACTAAAACAAATTCAGTTCATGAACCCTTTGTACTAAAAGCACAAGTATGGTCTCATTTTAAAGCTGACACCTGGCACTTTATTGGAAATGTAGAATTAATTATTGTCATAATGAAAAAAATTGTATGAATAGCTTCAAAGTTGTGTAAGTTATTAGAAATTTATTTTTATGAAACATCTTCATGAAAATTAAATTGAAGTTGGCACTGTAGCAATCTAGAATTGCACTCCAGCTAAAGCCACATGTCTGACCATGTTATATTTAAAATTTGAAGGTGATAAGTCTAAAACTCTGCATTTAGTTAAATGTTTTTCAAGATCATGTCATATGACTTTAATTTGATTAGAATTTAAAATGCAAACTTGTGTTTATTGTCATCTATTAGCATCTATTCAGTCTATTGTCTCTGTTGTTTTGTGGTGCAAACGAGCCCCATTCAGTGTCAGTCTCTCCTGCTCACATTCACACATCTCCAGCCTGCTTATGGCCCTAAATAAGCATTTCTTTTGTCTGCATTATGGCTAACGACTGGCTATTCACGCTGTTTCACCCCCTAATTTCTTGTATCAAAGTTCTCACTTCACATTTGAAACTGTATCAAATGCCTTTCTTGAATAAAGAAACAGTTCAGTAAGCATTCCTATTTAGAAAAAATCATAAAAATAACAGCTAGATGGCAGGTGCACCTGAGCTAGCTAACGTTAGCATGTTAGCTTAGCACACCATCAATATACAACATTTATGAGATTAAAACCATGTTTGTGCTCCAAACTTACTTTATAGCTCAAGTCGAGTGTTTTAAAAGGAATGGAGCTTCATCACTACCTCCGCCTGCAACTCGGAGTGCGCTTAGCAACACTGTCAGAAATCAGAAAGAGTAAGTAGGCTACATATTTTACCCACTATTATTACAGATATTTTACAGATATTTTCACAAATTAATATGGAAAACATGTCGATTTCTAAGGCCAAATTAGAACCTGGAATTGATATTTTTCCCGCAGTGCTGAATGAGAAGAGCCATTAATATTATTAATAAACTATTGTTTTCTAAGTCGGCTAAAAACATCTCCATCTCCGCTGTTAAGCAGATGCGCTTTTAGAGAGAAATGCTCCTTTCATACGCATTACATAATCAGAATGTATTAGCTTTCGATTCGAATTTGTTCGTTTTAAAGTGGACATTTCAAGCTTTAGCTACATAGGCTATATTTAGTTTCAGTTCTCGCGCTCCAGTTCACGGAGATCATGAAAGCGCACCTGATTGTTTTATTTTATTTCACAAAAGCACAACGCTTTCTTGTTATTGTGAGTTTACACAAATAAAAGTAGTTGCGAATAATGTATTATTATTTTCTGTATGACCAGAAATGATAAGAGTATTTTAAGTTGTTTCACTGTTGATAGGAAAATGCAAGTGTTCGCGTCCGCGGCTCCGGTTCATTTAAAATCAGGGCTCCCAGCATGCATTGCGGCATGAAGCATGTCACCATTGCAAAATAGTCCCATTGTAGAGCTGTCCCCTGATTTCCAATAGACAAAATGTTGCTTTTTTTTTTTTACGAGATTTGTACAATGTGGATTTTTGCTGAACCAACACAACAAAATCAGTCATTTCTACTTTTTTCAAGTTGTGTTTTTTACAGTGTGTTCTGTCCTGAGATGCTTTTAGGATAAGCTGTCCCTACAAATACTCTCCTCTTATAGGACATTCAAAATATGTAGAGCAGAGTTCCCCAGCACCAGGATTGTAAAACTTGGAGGCACACACATTTATCTCACCACACACACTTTAATTACCATGTGGATGAAAATACACCGTGAATAAATATTTGTAGCCTACATACACATTTAGTTAATGAGATTTTATATTTATTTTATTTGGACCCATGAACTACAACAAATCTCTGGTTTTCATTTTGAAAATGTGGTGACTTATACTTTAAATGTATGTATCTTCTTTACGTGTGTGTTTTCACTTTCACCATTTTAAATTTCTGCTGAGCTTTGATATCCTTAAAGAAGGACTTATTGTTATTTTGAAAGCTTTCACCAGAAACTTCCAGTGGTTTCCATTTACACTTAGGAAACTGGTAATGGCATGGTAGTTTCCAAAGTCCAGCTGAAATAAAGGTTTGATATTTAAAAATATCAGTATTTAAAAATACTTAGTTATAAAATATTTAGTATTTAAAAATATGTTTCCATATTTTCAATGTATAACAGTACATTGACACCTTTTGCAGAGTCTGTCTGCACCTCGATCTCCAGCCATGATCACACCAGCGAAATAGTGCTTCAGATAATAAGTATTACTTTCTTGTGTCTTGAGCAAAAGAGCAAATGGTATAAGAAGAGTAACATGCTAATTAAACAAAGATAACACATTTTATGGTATATTTTAAAATTCCCATGAAATTAAAATGGACAACTTCATAGGTCATGAATATCATGAGCCACTTGAGGTTGCAGGGTTTTGAACTCTGAGTGATGGAGGGTGTAATTGGTTTGTTTTTTCTGCCGACTGCACAACAACCACCACTTCACATTCATTTTTGGACTAGTGGTATTAGATCTGCAAATACTATTTATTGTTAGACAGATTAAAAATGCTTAGCAATTAGTTAAAGCATATGATTATATAAAGTAATATCTGATCTTCTGTGTACAGAAATGTTTGTTTTTGTTTCAGATCCACTTTTGAACTATATGGACAGAAAAAGATGTTATTTCCCCTGTTATTGTTATTATGTATAATAATGTTATTGCCACTGAAGTGGACACTGGTGGCCTAAAACTGCAGTGGATGGTGATCTTCCACATTGTTGTTGCAGTTTAGGAAATTTCAATGGCCTTTGGTATATATGTGTGATTTTTTTACATCTAGAGTACCTCTGGCAGCACTCACCACATTGCATCACCAAGATGGATGCGGTTTAACAAAGCAGTAAGTTGCATACTCCTGTAAAGTGTTGCTTTCAGTCTTAAAAAAAAAAAAAGCCTGGCACACTGCCTTTACCCAATGTATGAGGAGCAAAGATGTAATACTATGAAAACTTTTTATATTGGAAACAATGCTGTAATGCTTTTGAAATGCAGAGAAATGTTGTCTTTATTGAATGCAAGAATGACACTCCAAAGTATTTCCATGCTAGTCATCACTTGATGTACTGTACCTGGCATGATGTAATTTTTGCCAAGGGCCCTTAATGTCTCCCATTGCCATACAGATGGTACTCAACCAGAATGGTAGTTCATGTTAACTAATGTAGTTAACAAATGAACTTTATTGTGAAGTGTTACTGATTCTAGTATTAGTATAAACTTATATTTTCCAGTTGTACAAAAAGACAGACTACATTACCTCTGAATGTTTCATGTCCATTGTAATAGAGATAGTCCTTTTTCCAAGCCCTGCCTGAACAAGCTTGAGTTCGTGTGCAGGTGGAGGGGTAGTCTCAGAATGTTTACCCAAAAGATATACATTTAAATCAAAAGGTTTAAACCCTTTTGAAGTCTTGGTAAGTGTTCTGGATGCTACATTAATTATTTTTTTTCCACAGATTGCATGTCTTCGGAAAATGCTAGGAAAGGACCTACAATGAAAATTA
>NW_027639341.1:20000-132500 GCF_949152265.1 Phoxinus phoxinus | reverse complement strand
TGACCAGAACTAGTAAGACTTTGATAGATCTTATTTTTACTAATAGGGAAGAGCGTATTATAAAAAATTATAATCTACTGACAGGTTTACCAGATCATAATATGGTATTAACAGTAAGGAAACTAACTAAACAACGATTAAAGCAATTCAAAAACCAAAGACCAGATAGAATTAAGTTTGGGATACCGAAATCTAAAGTAGGTCAATTTGAAATAGAGATCAACAATGCTGATTGGGATAAAATATCACAGATAAATGAGGGGAACTTGTGTTGCACTTCCTTAACTGAAACTGTAACTAATCTGGTAAACAAATATTATATTCCTTTGAAATGCTCAGGGAAAAATGTATCATTACCATGGTTAAACAGTGATATTATTCGTAATCTTATGAAAAAAAGAGACCAAGCTTTAAAAACGGCATTATCTTCTAAATTAAATACAGATAACTTAATTTATAAAGGTCTCAGAAACAAAGTAGTACAAGAATTACGGAAGTCAAAAATATCACATTATACACAAATAATAGAGAGTGCCAAAGGTCAAAGTGCAACCCTATGGAAACAATTAAATAATTTAAAGCTGCAGTCCGGCACTTTTTTGGGTTTAAAAATATCAAAAAATACATTTTTGGAAAAAAACGTAACCAGCCAGTGTTCAAAACGATCTGCTTCCCTTACCTCGATTCAAAACGATAAGCTTGTAATAATACATTTAATTCCAGTGGTACTGGTGGATTTCCGCGGGAATTTCGAGCATGTCTTTGCGTCATTACGTCACTTCTGTACACAGAGAGAAGGAGTCCCCGGCTAGCGTGTGTGGATGATGGTGGAGGTTTAGCTTAGCACTTGGTATGGCGGATCCCGAAAGTTTAAAGCGACAATCACCAGTGACAACTGGAGATTCACCAGTTGTAAAACACAAAGACTTCGGACTTCAGAGTGGCTACAGAAAAAATATATTTTTCACGTTTTGACGTGATATAAGCAATCGTTAGATTTAATCAGCATGATATAGCTACTGCAATGCTTCCCCCACCCCCCGAATTTGGTCAGAACAAAAGTGAATGTTACTTACTTGTTCAGATGACATTTACCGATGAAAATTCTAATGTTGACACTTTCAAAAAGTATACTCTGAGATTGCTGATGACAGTACAGTATCCACACAGCGACGCGACAGGTTCTCCTCAATACATTGTGTTCATCCGCGCTGTTTCATGCCGATTTACTACCCACGCACAGTTAATAATTCCGCGAATAACTGCAATTGCAGATTTCGAACAGAGATGGCGACAAAGAGGAAAAACGACGGACTGCAGCTTTAACAAATAAAACTCAAAAGCACCAAACAATCAAAGAGTTACTGTTGTGGCAAAACAATATTTAACAAACGCAGCATTCTCAGGCAAAAGAGACGTCAATATTCAAATTGTATTTAAAAGAAAATATACATTTATTCTGCAGAATAGTTCCCATTCTAGCCACACAGGCTAGCTGCAGGGTGAGGGTGAAAACCCACCAACCCTAACAGACCAGTCTGCAGGCCGAGTGAGACCAAGATAGGTGTTCTTTCTGGAGTCTTATAATGTTCTCATCAAAGCATTCTTTAAAACACCCACCCCAGGGGGCAGGAACTGAGGAACCCCCATGGTTGCCTCAACCCCTCCCTAGCCCAGAGTCCTCTCAGTGTCACACCCTGTCAACGTTACAACAGGAGAATTCCAAATACAGAACATGTGGCATTCATATATTATCATTGAGAAAACACAGAAGCAAAAGAAAAGATTAAAATTGCTACAACAATTCTCCCTGTTTTTCATACTCTGAAAACTAAATCAATGCAACAATTTTAAGTCATTTCATCATAATTTACACCTTTCATTTCAATCTTCCTTTTTATCCCTTCCTTGACCATGTGACTAAAACCCAAATGTGAGACATTCAAAACTGACCAATCAGATAATTATAACTTCCCTCATTGTACCAAAGTTGGTACTAGTTCATACCCCCAAAATACACACATCTTAGGCCTACAGGCCTCGATCACTATCAGCACCTCGGTGCCTTTACAGACTCCAAATGGTCATTATGGAAATAGGTTGTCAAAAACAGTAAAGCAGATGTCTTTGTTCATTTCAAATATCTTGGATTATTTTCAATCCTACAATTTCCCATTGGTCCCGTTGGCCACACACATGGAGTCCAAAAATGACATCTTCAGACTTTTCGTCCAAGCTTGTAGCAAAACAGTTTGCCAGTTGTTCAGTCTTTGTTCCCCATCCAGCCCTGCAGGATTAGGCTCTATCAAATTGGGTTGCACCGTTATGCAAATCATCCATCGAATACCTGCACAAGAACAGGCACTGAATCTGGGAGCAAACGAGTGGGACAGCAGTCTGGCAGCTGTCTCTTTCTGAACCAGAACACAAGATATGAACTTCGGTAGCAGTGATCCTGTGATTTAAAAGACAATCTAGCACAATGAACAGCAAAAGCAGACACATGTCATTTGTCATTGGTCAGAGGATTGATATGGTCAGATTGAAATTAGTCTTCCGGCAAAAAGCCCTTAAATTGATGTACTTACAAATATGGTCAAGGAATTGATAAAAGAAGATCTTTACAAGTTCTTACACTGTTTCTGGAAACATTTAAATAAATTGCATTACAACAAACAACAACTGCTAGTTTAAAACACCATTTCATGAAGAGTATCAGCAAAATATTCAGTGCAAGCACAGAGATTCAATTGAATTGATGTCCAAAACATTGTTGCAAGCCAAATGGACAAAATACAAATAAACAAAAATCAAATAAGTTTCAGAAAAGTTTCAAAATCATCATTGATAATACAAATAGTTATACTTCGGTTAAAATGAGAAATACTGACATACATTTCAAAATAACTTGGTCAGACAAATCATTACTTCATTGATAAAGTAAATCCAAAGAAAAACAAAACAAACAATTACTGGATGCAATACACTGTTATCATTCAGTCTAGATCTAAAAACTTAATAAAAATCTTATGCATTACATTTTGTGAAAAACAAAACAAACAATTTTCCATATAATTGATCACTTGAACCTTGTTGAAGTATCAAGCAATTAAATATTAACTGAAGCAGGGCTAAATGGGTAAGCTCTGTCACCACATTCCCGAATTCGGGCCCGCATTCACTCCAGTATAAACAAAAAAATTGTATAGATTGTCATAGTATGAAAACCATATCAATTCAACACCCCTGGTTGATTTGAATAAACATACAAAATAGTAAAAATTATAACAAAACCCCTCATTTCAAATCCTGTCCTTGTACGTCATCTCGTAACACGCATGATTGCTGCTTTTAACCCTTTTTATATTTCATCGTCTTCAGAAAGAAAAACAAAAGAAAATCAAAAACAGAACAAAACAAAACAAAGAAAAACAAAAACATATCTTAACTCAATTAATACATTTCACTGTAACTTCCGCTACTCGAATCGTCTGCATAATTTTGTTCATCCTTCTAACCAATGTAGTTGTTCAAAATTAACTCTAATATTTCCATTATGGATCGTCTTTTTTGCTTATTACACATCAATTAATAGATTTTCTACATTTTCACCAATCAAATCAATACCTAGTTTGAATCAATCAAATAAAATCATCAACATCATCACAAAACAGATTCTTCTGCTAAACCATTAGTTGGTCAAATCGTCTTTCTCCCTCGTACGTAATGGAGGCTGTTACTAACACAAGCCTTTTATCCCTCACTTTATTCTTCGCGTTGGCATGTGTTTGTTCGTTTAGTCTAAGGTGAGAAGTTTGGACTCAGGTCTCACACTCTCCAATCATTTTCTGATTCTAACAAGATTTTCCCTTAGATCATGACCGTACCCCCACTGGAATAAAACATTTACTTTCTGCTGTCACCTGCGAACGAAGACCTTAAGTGATTTTGTTAGTGACTGCTTGTCTAGTCGGTCGTCCCTCTTGATGTGACCTGTGAAATCGGCAACCTGAAACATTATCACCAGATAATTTCTTGCATTCATAGTCCTTTTCCCCTGAAACACACTCAACCCACTTTGCTCATGTTAACAAAATAACATTTATACATTTGGAACAGAATCAGTTCTGTTTGATGCAATCCATCCTGACATCCTCTGTAAAGAAAAACAAATGTCAAATAGTTAATTCTTTTGTTGTTATGCTGCTGCATCTGCCCTGTTTCCTGTTGAAAACATTTCTTGTTAGCACACTTTTGTCCACCTGTGCGATGGCTTTCAGCAAATTCTAAACCATTTCCCCCTTTTTTTATGCACAATTTTACTTGTGCATCAATTTAACATAATTGTGTTTGGATTTATTAAACTAAACACTGTCCTGTAGACATCTTTCTCTGTCTCTTAACCTTAACCTTAACTCTTGTATTAAGTCTCTTAAAATGTTATATTCTTCACTCCAAGCCACAATCTCATCTTCTTATCAAATTATTTGAAATGCAAATGCACTCTTTGCGTATCCTGCTTTTCAGGATTGCTCTCAACAGTTTGTCTCTCAACTCAATCTCAATTCTCAGTCAACTGCAAAACTGAATACAATTGTCATTCTACTTCTTCCCCTCCTTGGGCTTTACTGTCTTTACATCTGTGAGATCAAAGGTGTTATCTTATGGTCAAAATGACCCCTCTGTCCTCTGAAGATAATGATCCTTGACCCCCCCTGGTTTGATAACCCCTGTCTTTTCCTGCCTGGCAGGTTTCCCCTTAAAATCTTAATTGTTATCTCAGCATCTACTTCATTTGTCCTGCTTATTTTAAGCCTTTTACAAACATTCACACATACCCTGAAGAGAAACAAATACTAATACTTACTATTTTTAATAAAGTTAATATCTAAACAAAAGGTAGAAAATATGAATTTTCTACCACACCACATTCTCATCTTCCTATTAATGTGTTTGAAATGCAAATGGCCCTCAGTCATCTATTGTCTTGTTAACTCTAGCCTATAGCTTGCGTTATCTTTTCCATAAATTAAATGCATTTTTTTTACGCATTTTACATTTTAGCAACTGTTAATTCCTCAACACTGCTTCTACGTAGCCTATTTGATTCTTTAGAGAACAAATAATTATTATTGAGTCTCAATAACGTTTCAAATTTCATCTAAATTTTAGTTGTCATGTTCTCAAATTACCATAGTTTTAATATCTTACTTCCATATTTTCTCTTCTATGAGTTTATCAATCTGCAATTATGATCATCTAGAACCTTTTTTTAAGCGTTTCATTAAAAGACAATCATTTTATAGCCTTCTTCAGATCTTCTCTCTGTAATTGTTCTGTTTATTCTAATACGACCATATCTAACTGTAATAGATTGCCCTATCTAACCCTCCTAGGCCAAATTGTCTTTCACACCTAGGGGTCTTCATTTATGGCTAAATTATCCGTGCCTTCCTGACTGAAAAGTTTCCCGTGGCTTAAGGTGTTAGAAGTTCCCCAGTAGCATGTGTTTTTGCTATGAGCGAGCCTTAAGAAAACAGACATGCATTCCAGAAGATAAACATGCTTAACACCACACAATGTCTGAAGAAGTTAAGACAAGTTTTTTTTGTTTCATTAACACTACATTAATACACGTCACTCTCACATCACTTAGATGCAGCCTACTGCTAAATGACCACAATAAAACACTTTACTGTTTGATCACGGCCAGCCTCCGAATTCACCCCCACTGCAGTTCTGTCCCATCCAGGAAAGCAAACAACAATACAATCTCTCAGTTGCAAATTCAATCAAAATAGCATTCTCTGTATTCTTTTACAATCTCAGTTCCCGTAAACTAGATCTATGGAGTAAAATAGAATACAATTCTAAATTCCCCTGAGTCTTCTAAATTTCCCCTTCCCTCGGGGGTTTTACTGTCCTCACTCCCCTGAGGTTGAAAATTCTTTGTTTGTGGCTAAATAATCTCTATATTTCCTGAAGATAATTACCTACACTAAAAGTTCAAAGGCTCTTTACCATTTGTTTCCACTGTGTCTGTGTCTGTGTCACACTGTTCTGTTCACTATCTGCCTTCAAAATACATTCCCCATTCACTGCAACATCCCATTCAGCAATGCAAAACAGAGCTATAATGCAATCTCAGTTGCAAATTCAATTACATAGCCAAATCATAGTAACATTACTCTATTTTACTAATCCATGTTAACACAGAAGCTTTCTTCAAATTTGTATCATTTTGGCATTTCTTTGTTTGAAACCAGTCTATTGTTCTAGTTTATTGTTTCTTTACAATCAGAATCAAACTTTTACAAAACCATCATTTGCAAATCTCTTTAAGGTCAGAGCTTCAGCTGGTTACAACATTTGCTCTCTTTTGTCTCACATTATTTATCAGAACTGTTCATACAGTATAAAGACATTTAGCATGTCATCAATTTCATTAACACTGTTTGGAAGCTTTTTTCTTTTATCAGATAGTTAATCTGCAGACTGCTCAACATTATTCCTCAGTCCCACTTATCTCTAATGTTTCAAGGAAATCACAAAATTATTCATCTCTCAGTCCCTAAATTACACAGACATCTCTCATAGCTGCCTGCACAATCAAATCTTTTATAAACTCTGTTATAAACATATGGAAATCTATTCTTCAATATCCTTGTTTTCCTAACATTAATACAATAAAGCACATTCACATCATAATTAACACTGACATATAGAATTTTCCCATTCTGCTTAATGAAACATTCCTTATCTTTATGTCATGTTAATCCCTGTTAATCATACTCAATGCCTTATTTTTGTCTAAAAACTAACTTTTCAGACCATTTCAACTTAATTTGACTTTCTTTTCGCTCTGCTTCATCTAACCAGTTCAAGCAACACTGTTTGCTTAAAATCCAACAATTCTCAATCCAACATTTCAGTTTCTTTCTACATCTGTTCTCTTTATCTGCAATCCAACAATTCAGTTCAACAACTCACCCTTTTGTAATTTCCATCAGAAAAAAACAAACATTCTATTTTCTATACTTTGCTACTTTTCAGTTCCTTCTCTTTCATCTTCAATTCAACAATTCTTCTTTTATTCTACCTGCTTCTTCAGTTCAACAATTCTGTCTGTTCACAGTTTTACACACACGCTGAACACGATCACAAAAACCCTTTTGTTACAATTATCCGTTCCCCAATTTCTTGCATGCTTTTCTGGCCATAATTATTTTCCCATTTTACAGAACAAAACAACCGGTGTATTAAAATTATTTAGCTTACTCTTGTGTGACCCCATATTGGCTGATCCTATCTCTCCTGGATTTTCCTTCGACGCGCGTCTAATAATCTGTGAGACGTCTCTCAACAAATCCGATTTTGTCACCTCAAATCGGCAAGGGTAGCAAATATGCTCTGTTGGCCCTTCCGTCCACGATATGGCTCTTCCGTCCACGGTATGGCTCTTCCGTCCATACTTACGAGCTAGTTTTCGGCATACAATTTCCCCCTCGAAAACTTTCTGTGCCCGCACCAAAGAGATAGTTCCAGCCACTATGGTTCACCCACAGTTATACCACAAGTTACCCCAACAAAACAAAATAATTTGATTGTCTTCTTTACCTGAAATGCTCTTACTGCCACGGTTCTTTTTCCTTAATTCCAGTGGAGTTACCCACTGGCTCTGATACGATCGGCCCCATCTCTCTTAAGTCTACGAGGTAGGGCTGGATTATACTTTTAGGTCCAGGTTGATCAATCACCGTTCGCTCAGGGCCAGCGGTCACTTCCAAGGAATCCTCACTTCTGACACCAATTGTTGTGGCAAAACAATATTTAACAAACGCAGCATTCTCAGGCAAAAGAGACGTCAATATTCAAATTGTATTTAAAAGAAAATATACATTTATTCTGCAGAATAGTTCCCAGTCTAGCCACACAGGCCAGCTGCAGGGTGAGGGTGAAACCCACCAACCCAAACAGCCCAGTATGCAGGCAGAGTGAGTCCAAGATAGGTGTTCTTTCTGGAGTCTTATAATGTTCTCATCAAAGCATTCTTTAAAACACCCACCCCAGGGGGCAGGAACTGAGGAACCCCCATGGTTGCCTCAACCCCTCCCTAGCCCAGAGTCCTCTCAGTGTCACACCCTGTCAACGTTACAACAGGAGAATTCCAAATACAGAACATGTGGCATTCATATATTATCATTGAGAAAACACAGAAGCAAAAGAAAAGATTAAAATTGCTACAACAGTTACAAATAGATGGAAAAGCAATTGATGATAAAGGTTCTCTAGCATATGAGTTTAATACATATTTTATAAGTTCAGTAAATGAATTGGCTGAAAATTTTAAACCAATATTATTAAATAATAAGGTGGAGGATGAGCTACCAAATTCATTTTTAATTAATGAGATTGAAGAAAATAGAATAACTGAAATTGTAAAGCGTCTACCGAATTCAACAGCAAAAGATGTTTACAATTTAGATATTAATTTGATTAAAAAATATAGCTTCGTGATGATAGCTCCGTTAACTCATTTGACAAATGTATCAATTAGAGACTGTGTTTTCCCGAACACATGGAAAAAAGCTGTAGTTACACCGCTCTTTAAATCAGGGGATCCAAGCCTGATTTCAAATTATCGACCAATATCAATCTTGCCGGTTATGTCAAAGGTTTTGGAGAAGGCTGTAGCTGAACAACTAATAAACTATCTAGAGAGTAATAACTTGCTACATAAACATCAGTTTGGTTTTAGGGCCCAGGATTCCACAGAAACAGCTATATGTTATTTCTTGGAAAAAGCTAGATATTCTTTGGATCAGGGACATGTGATGGGAGCAGTATTCATTGACCTAAAAAGGGCTTTTGATACAGTTAACCACACTATTCTTTTATCTAAATTAAGTGCATTTAATTTTAGTAAACGTTCGATTGAGTGGTTCACCTCTTATTTAAATCTAAGAGACCAGTGTGTTAAAATTGAGGATACAAAATCATTGTTTATGAGAAACAAAATGGGCTTACCTCAAGGCTCAATCTTAGGCCCCTTACTTTTTAGTTTGTTTATAAATGACCTACCATGTTGTTGTCCAGATGTTGAATGTCAGCTTTATGCTGATGACACAGTCATTTATACATCGGCTAAGTCATCTGCCAAGGTTGCTGCAGTTTTAAATGAACAAATGGAAAGAATATCTATATGGCTCCAGGAAAATCATCTTACTCTGAATGTTAAGAAAACTGTCTTTATGTGTTTTTCTAATAGAAAGCAAAAAGAAAAAGTAATAATTCGAGTAAATAATAAAGAAATAGAGGAGGTAGATGAGTTTAACTTTTTAGGTATTGTTTTAGACTCACAACTTAAGTTTGACAAACATATAAAAAAGCTCACAAAAATGGTAAGGATTAATCTAAATTGTTTCAGACTTATTAGAAAATATATTTCAATTGAGGCAGCACATCTTTTTATGCATGCAATGATCTTGTCCCGCATTTCATACTGTATTACAGTTTGGACTCAAACAAGTGATTCCTTAATTAAAAAAATTGAAATGTTGTATAATCGCGCTATAAAAATAATGGATAAAAAGCCAATTCGATGGCATCACTGCAATGTTTTAAAAAAATTGAATATGCTAAGTTTTATAAATTTAAAAAACCTGTCATATATAAAATTAATTTTTAAATGTTTGCACAATAAGGCACCATCTGTTTTATGTAAATTGATAAAGAGACAGGATGATACAAGTAGAATCACTAGGAGTTCGGCAGGTGGGAATTGTAGGATTACCTTCCGTAGGACTACACAAGGGCAAAGAGCCTTTTCTGTTCAGGGCTCCAAACTCTGGAACCTGTTGCCAAATGAGTTTAAGGCAATATTTGAAATAAAGTCTTTTACATTGAAGGTAAAGCGGTGGTTTAAAATAAACCAGAACTGCACGCATTTTTAAATGTAATAATTTTTGTATGTAAAAGTGTAATGTAATGTAACAAATTTTAAATTTAGTTTTTAGTTTTTGTTTTGTCTAGAAAAGCCTTTCTAGGGACCTGAGATGCAAATTAGCTTTCGCTATACTCTCTATGTGCAATACATATTTTCCAGCTTTGACCGGGATCATGTTTTTTTGTACTGTCCCTATACAAATAAACGTATAAATAAAATAAATTTAAGGCATTTAGTAGGCATACTTATTCTGTTTTGGCAGACATTAATTCACACGGTCACCAGCCGGAATTTCTCAAGACGAGAAATCAAAGATAAGCTTTTGGGAACGGATTTATTGACGTGGTGACGACTGATCACTTCATACTGATTTTTAGGGGTGGGAATCTTTTACCATCTCACGATTCAATTCGATTCCGATTCTTGAGGCCACGATTCGATTCAAAATCGATTTTCGATTCAAAAAGATTTTCGATTCAAAACGATTCGATTCGATTATCATGTAGAACACAACCGGTGAAGACAAAAAAACATCTATATTTCTCAGTCAGACACAGTAACTTAAAGAATAACAAGTTATGAAAATAAAGTGCTTCTTTCAAAATGAATAATAGTCCTACCCCTAAGCTACCTGGCGATGAAGTAGCGATAGACCGAGTTGTTTTTTTTTGTTTTTTTGCCCTCTCGGAGTTGGCAGGGAGTTTCGTGAAGCACTGCAGTGTGCGTTGGTCTGCAGCTGGCGGCTGACTGTACGTTCACACCGCCGCCGACTTGATCTGCAAAAAAGCTATAGCCGCCCTGTCAAGGACGCTTGTCAAAAAGTACGGGGAATCTTGTTGACGCTTTGGCCGCTCTGACGTAGCAGCATTCACAATGAAATGTAAACAGAAAAAACAAGCAATGCATTCGGCAGTTTAGGATATCGCACAAGATTTGTCAACACAGAAAACGTTTCATCACTGGAGAGTTTTTTTCCCGACACCATCGTATTAATTGATTTTGATTAAGACCCCGTTTACACGATGGGAAAACGCAGATATTTCTCTGCGTTTTGGCCTGTCATTTACACGAAAACGCCGTTTTTATCCCAGAAAACGATCATTTCTAAAAACTCCGGCCAAAGTGGAGATTTCTGAAAACGCCGGTTATATGTTGTCGTGTCAACTGGGAGAAATGGGGTTTTAGGTTCTCTCTTGTCGATTCTGAGGATTCTGATTGGCTTGCATGGCTTTATCCTTCTCCCTACACTGCCGCCCATAGGTTTAGCATAGTTATGAAGGCGCTCGACGGCGTATTTATGCGGGTTGTGTGCACGATGTTATTATTGAAAACGGAGGGGGAGAAATATTCGTTTCTCTAAATACCCGGCTATGTGTAAATGTGGCATAATATGCGCGGCCGGAGAGAGAGAGAGCAGACAGCGCTCGGGTGAGTGCGCGCACGCGGCCGGATCTCTCTCTCTGCTCGTTCTTATGACCTGTTAAGCGCGCCCTGTTAAACTGACAGGACTTAAAACACATGCAAATGGTAGGAACGAAAGATCTCCCTCTCATCCATTTGCTTCCTTTTTGTTTTAGTGATTTGCCGCTCACGTTCAAAAACCGGCTGCGTGGTGACGTCCCGTATAGGCTAGTTACAAAAATGGAGGCGAACAGCCAGCTGATTTTATTTATTTATTAAATCGATTCTTGGACATTTCAGATCGATTCTGAATCGTTGCAAATGAGAATCTAGATTCTTCTGTGAATCGATTTTTTTGGCACACTCCTACTGATTTTGTTGACTATCGTGGAAACATTACATAATGTAGGCGTCCCATTGAGTTAGAATCAATATTATCATCATCCTTTTGGAAAAGCGGGTCAAGAAGTCTACACGGTTTACAGTTGATCATGAAGACTACGCTGTACAGTAAAATCATCTATTCACACCAAGTCAGTCTTTCTAGACATACGGCCAATAACCGTAATGCCTCGCCTCCGCTGACTAAAAACAACTAAAACACGTGTTAACGGGCTAAATAATGGCGTAGCCTACTCGGAGAACACACATTATAATTTTTTTACTTGCAGAACATTCATAAACACACATAAGACGTGTATCTATCACCCTCTAACAATACATTCATGTTCAATTACCTGAGATTGTCCGGCATTTGCCAGTTGACGCTGATGATCCATCTTCACAGCCAGCCACAGCATCCATCCATGAGTCGCATTGTAGTGACGTCAACTTCCCTCTTCGATTGATTGGCTAGAGGATGAGCTGTCAATCTTGAACTAGTGGACCAATAGTGATGCTAAGACCCACCCCTGATTTACATGAAACTCTAACGGCAACTTTTGGAAACGCAAGCGCAGATTGTGGAAACAAGAGCAAAGGAGAAAAGAGCACAGGCATACAAAAAATTAAAATAAGAGCAGAAAACGTGATTTTGTGTGCGATTCAGATCATTTTAAATTCATGTTTCAGTTTTGAGCAATATAATTTTAAACTTGTTTAAATGTTTGATTCACGCTTATTATTTTCATTTCCGTGACCACGTTGTTTGAGATTCTGGTTAACTTTGCTTTGATTTTTCATTTATTTGCGTTATATTTTATCTCCACTCGAACAGCGTCCTCAAAAAAGGACTCGTAAAGTGTTGCATTGCACTCCCTCGCCGATTAGACCCATGGAGACCCAACTCTCTGCTGCCTTTGACCCAGAAACACATCTGGGCTTTCCACGGCAGCCAGAGGGGCCTCCATCGGGTCTACAGGCACCCGTTAGTGAGTCTGATTCTTACCCTTGTCCAGGGCAGTTGCAAACATCACCTCAGTGTAGTGAGCTTCTCTTTTCCGACCACTATGAACCTCACGGCAAAATGCCTTCACTACTTTCTATATTTTTAAATGAAATAGAGCTCATGGCCGAGACCCCCAAAAAGACCGGGGAAGCAATAGCAGAACGCCGAGCCTCTGTCACAGCCGTTCAAACAGCCTCTAGCCATGAGAAACCGAGACTTCGACCCATAACCGTTGTTGCTAACACACCACCATCACCACATGATAGGGTGACTGAGGAGGATTCCTCCACACGAGGGCCAAACAGCCCACTAGGTCTCCCTAATAGACACGCGAACACTAAGAAGAAACTGTCTGATTGGAATCTGACCATCAGCAAAAAGTTTGTGATTGTGGGTGACTCGAACATCTCCAGATTTCCGGCATCTGGCTGCCCTGACTTACAGATAGAGAGCTATCCGGGCGCAAAGTTCCAACATGCGGTCAATTTGATGGAAAGAGCTACCATACAAGTGGTTCCTGAAAAACTAGTCTTAGCTTTCGGACTTAACAACAGGCAACAAAGATACAGAATGACGGTCATTACAGAGCTACAGAAAGCGTTCAGAGTGGCCAAAAAGAGACTGCCCAACACTGAAATCCTCTTCCCACTAGTGAACTTCTCCAGAGTCCTGCCACTAGGGGAACAGGCTATGATTGAGCACTTAAACACGCATCTTATGCATCACTTGAGTCACATCCCGACACTGCCAGCAGAGCTCTTTCACATCGGAGAGGACGGCATTCACTGGAGACCGGTGACAGCGAAGGCAATGCTCCAACATTGGATGAAGGCTTTAAACTGTCTCCCAGTGTCAACCCAATAGGAGGGTCTAATAAACTCATTGTGAACTTGTCTCGTGCATTGGTACTCAGTGAAGCGCAAAACTCAGTGCTGCTTAAGGGTCTCTCGTACATTCCCACACCGCAACGTCCTAAAACACAAAAAATTGAGATAATGTCAGATTTACAAGCATACCATCGCAGAGTGAAATTAGAAACATTTTTCGAAGGGAAGAAAAGTTCAAAGAAGAAATTACCCTTTACTCAGACCTCAGATTGGACACCTTCTCTTTCTAGCCTCCCTAAGGAAATTTCAAAGCTCATTAAAGCAGATTATTACGCGTACAAGAGTCTCAATTGGGGTTTGATTGAGAAAAACAATCTCACAATTGAAGAAATCAAAGCACTAAAAGAGTTACAGAGAAATAGAGACATTGTTATTAAACCTGCGGACAAAGGGAATGCAGCAGTCATCTTAGACAGAGACCAGTACGTTTGTGAGGGAGAGAGACAACTAGCCATCAGTGAGCATTATCTACCGTTGAAGGAACCGATATATCCTCAAACCATAATTGAAGTGAAAGAGATTTTGGAGGAAATGTGTTCGAAAAAGGTCATCAATGGTGCACAGAAAAGATACCTGATAGGAGATAGTCCACCAAGACCTAGGAGATTTTATCTACTCCCTAAAATCCACAAAGAACCAAAGAGTTGGAGCGTTCCATTTCAAGTGCCACCTGGTCGACCCATTGTTTCTGACTGTAATAGTGAAACATATTACACAGCAGAATATCTCGAACACTTTTTAAACCCTCTCTCTATCAGACACCCCAGCTATCTGAAGGATACCTATGATTTTATTGAAAAAATCAGCAAGCTGATAGTGTTGCTTTCGTCAACAAAAATTATGACTAAATATCGTCGTCAACAAACCTTTATCACATGACGAAAACGAGACGAGACGAGACGTAAATGCTGGTCATGTGACGATGACTATAACTAAATGTATAATGCAATATTGTTGACGAATAAAAACGAGACTAAAAGTGGTTTACAAAATAAAAACTATGCTAAAATGTCTCCTCATTTTCATTGACCAAAACGAGACAAATGTTAGTCTCCTTGCACTGGGATTCGAGCAGCTGCAGCTTGCTTAATGTAATGGCAAAAAAAAACTTTTAGAACAGCAGCGAAAATGTAAAAGTAGGCTATATAAACTTTAATATATCCTTTTATTGAAACGGGTGCTTTGCTGTGCAAAGAGACACTTCGAAACATTTCAACCGCTGGTAATAGGCTACTTTCACTTTTGCCGCAGAGAGAATTATGTGCTATAACGTGTCGCAGCTCAGTTTACGATACATACTGTTGAATGTTATTAATAACAAAACATGAATGAGAAAGAAAATAGCAGGAAGTGCTTTTTATATTGAAAATAAATATTAAAAGCCAGATAAGTCGCGAAAGAGAACTGAATTCTACTGATAGGATAGGAAGCTGCGCGCGTTTCAAGCGCAACACGCACACGCATAGTAGCCTGTCTTCGGTTGCGCGCCTAAACGGCCAAATAAACACAGAAATATATTTTTTAAAAATGCCAAGTCGAGTATTAAATGGGTTAAATAGAACTGCATTGCATTACTAAAAAGAGACTAAAATACTATTTTCATTGACTAAAATTAGACTAAATGTCATTAGTTTTCGTCGACTAAAACTAGACTAAAATGCTCAGACTTTTCGTCGACTAAAACTAGACTAGACTAAAAAGAGTATGAATGTGACTAAAACTAATAAAAACTAAAATGACAGCTTGACACAAAGACTAGACTAAAACTAAAATTAAAACAGGCCGCCAAAAACAACTATACAAGCTGATCATTCCTCCCGACGCTTTTCTGTTCACAATCGACATAGATAGCTTATACACTAACATTGACACTACAGTAGGCCTCCAGGCCGTGCAGAAATTCATGGACAAATTTCCTGACCCACAGAGACCGGAGATTATTAGACTATTAGAGATTAACCTCACAAAAAATTATTTCGAATTCGACTCAAAATTCCATCTGCAAACAAAAGGCACCGCCATGGGTAAAAAATTCGCCCCCTCTTACGCAAACATCTTCATGGCTGACTAGGAGGAATCAGCTCTTAACACTGCAGTTATAAAACCCACCGCATACTACAGGTTTCTCGACGATATTTGGGGTGTCTGGTCTCACTCGATGGAAGAGTTCATTCATTTTACTGAGCACTTGAACACACACCAGGCCTCCATCACTATTAAGTTTACGGTTCACCCCACGGAGGTTAACTTCTTGGATGTCGTGTCGTATAAGGGACCCAGGTTCACATCCACTGGAAGGTTGGATTTCAGAGTCTATTTTAAGGAGACTGACACACACGCTCTGTTACACAAACACAGTTCCCTTTCGTAGGGAACTCGCACTGCGTCGTTGAAAACGACTCTTTGGGGACGCTCCCTAAGCGTGCGCCTCTGAAGTATGAATGAAACTAATCCAATCCTGATTGGTGTTGCGTCGTGACGTAACATGTGACGGCATAACCGGATGCATAAAAGTGTCGCCGGCGCACACACACATTAGCTTTCGCTCTTCAGCAAGCGCTCTCTGTTTTTGTCTGTCTTATTTGGTGTTGTCTGTCTGATCCAGTCACTGTATTATGGCGAGTGAGCAATTCATTAGATGTGTGCACCCCTGCCCAAAATATATTACGAGTGGGGACACGCATCAGTTGTGTGTGAATTGTTTTGGAGTGTAACACACTCACGGGCAGCTCTCGAGGGGGCTGTCTGTGATCTCTGTGAAACACTCCCTATCAGTACTGCGCTCGCGTTCCCCGTGGTTCAGGTCCCGCGTCCGTTGAGGCGGCGCGGTGACTCAGATCGCGGGGTTCGCAAAGGGATCTTGCAGATGAGGATGAGACTGCTGCGGCACTTTCTCATTCTTCATCTGAAGGTTCTAAGGCTCTCGTTCATGGTGCAGAAGCCCGCGCTGCGGCTTCTTCTGCCCGTGACGAGACCTCGATGTTTGAACTATCTGCTTCCGAGGGAGTGGATGTGTTCAGCATCGAGGCGGCCGGAGGAGCGTGAGTTAAATTCACCAGCTCGCGTTCCCCGCGGTTCGGGTCCCGCGTCCGTTGAGGCGGCGCGTCGACTCAGATCGCGGGGTTCACGGGGATCTTGCAAATGAGAATGAGACTGCTGCGGCACATTCTCATTCCCTATTTGAAGGTTCTGTGGCTCCCTTTCATGGTGCAGAAGCCCGCGCTGCGCCTTCTTCTGCCCGTGATGAGAACATGATGTTTGAACTATACACTTCTGAGGGAGTGGATGTGTTCAGCATTAAGGCGGGTGAGCGTGAGTTAAATTCACACAGCTCGCGCGCGGCGAATCAGATCGCGGGGTTCGCGATAGGATCTTGCAGATGAGAATGAGACTGCTGCGGCACTTTCTCATTCCCTATTTAAAGGTTCTGGGGCTCCCGTTCATGGTGCAGAAGCCCGCGCTGCGGCTTCTTCTGCCCGTGATGAGAACCTGATGTTTGAACTATCTGCTTCTGAGGGAGTGGGTGTGTTCAGCATCGAGGCGGATGAACGTGAATTAGACTCGCCAGCTCACGTTCTCCGTTGTTCAGGTCCGCGACTCAGATCGTGGGGTTCGTAAATAAAATAAATAATAAAATATGAATTTTGCTGATGAGAGTGAGACTGCTGCGGCACTTTCTCATTCGAATGGTTCTAAGCCCGCGATGCGGTTTCTTCTGCCCATGACAAGCACCCGATGTTAAAATAAAAAATCTTCAACATCGAGGCTTAATAGCGTGTTGTGATCCGTGCTGTGGCCAGATGAAAATTAACTGGCCACATGTTAGACAGGAAGCGCTTAATAAATAACTAAGAAAGGAAATAAGTGTACACATCCTGCAGCAACAATCACAACATCAGCGCTGGAGCTTACCATTTTTATTGATTTATTTATTTTTCCTGACTTGTATAATTATCAAAGTCATGGGATAAACCCCACTCCTTCCTCTAGAGCCCCTCCCTCTGGAGTTTGGCAACAGATAAATTTATCTCGCTCTTTTGATCAGAAGGATGACCTGAGGGCCGTCCTTCAGGCAAGAGGGCTTCAGGAAAGAGGTTCTACCTGAAATAAAAATTAGACCCTTTCCCTCCCCCCCGTTGTAGAGCAACTGAGGTTGTTCTCACAGCGGAGCCCTCAGGAAAACTATGTGGTTGCCCGCCATCCAAGACGCTTCGGGCCACATCAGTTTCCAGCGAACGCATACTGTTGTGTTCGCTCCAAAAAGCTTGAAAAAGGGCATTGACTATGGTTACAAAATCGGTCTCGACTAATCCCTGCCAGTCATCTGCTTCAGGGGGTCGAGAACAATGCTCAAAGAATACCCGAAACCAGCCTCAAGGGGCTGGTTCCCGTAATAGATTTTGTTGAAGCGTGTCAAACGCTTACCCAACATATCTGCATGGGTCCTGCGTATAAGCAGGATTGGGTGATGGAACAAAAAGTATACTCTTTACTGGTCAGAGAGGCCATATGATGGGTTCCTCCTCCAGACAGGGAGTCCGGATTTCTCAGCCGGTACTTTATAGTTCCAAAGAAGGATGGAGGGTTCCTGCCGATTTTAGATCTGAGTCACTTAAATCGTTCTCTGAGGAGCTTCAGGTTCAAGATGCTCATCGTGAATCAAATCAGGTCCGAGGACTGGTTTATCACGATAAGTCTAAAAGACGCATACTTCCGTGCTCCATCCTTCCAATATACAGGAGGTTCCTGAGGTTCGCTTTCGGGGGCGAAGCGTACCAAATTCGGGTTCTTCCGTTTGGCCTAGCACTCTCCCCTCACAAAAGCTCCAAGTGTATGGATGCAGCTCTGGTCCTACTGAGGCTTCAGGACATCCTCACACTTAATTGAATCGACGACTGGCCCATTCTGGCTCAGTCTCGAGCAATGGCAGTTCGGCATCGAGATGTCGTCCTTGGCCGTATTCCTGAGCTTGGGGGTGAGACTCAACACGAAGAAAAGCGTGTTGGTACCAGCTCAGAAAACTACGTTTCTGGGCGTGGTATGGAACTCAGATACAATGTGGGCACATATGTCTTCCGCGTGTATCGAGTCCATCTGGGCCATGGCATCCGGGATAAAGCTAGGCCAGGCCATCACTGTAAAGCAATTTCTAAGACTGCTGGGCCTCATGGCAGCTGTGTCCAACATAATACCTTTTGGACCTTCTACACATGAGGCTCCTTCAGTGGTGGCTGATAGCCAAGGGGATTTCCCCAAGGGGGAATCCGTTCCGAACAATCAGGGTTACGCGCCGATGCCTTCGTTTCCCTAATTAATATGGAAGAAACCTTGGTTCCTGTCCCAAGGGCCAGTGTTAGCCGCGTCATGTCGCCGGAAAACCGTTTCGACAGGCGCCTCCTTCACTGGCGTGGGCGCGGTCATGGATGGCCGCTTTGCCAGGGGTCTGTGGCAGAACCATCAACATGTTTGGCATATATTTTGCCTAGAGATGTTGGCTGTGTTCAGGGCTCCGAGGAGCTTCCTCCCAGACATCAATTTATCTGAACCGACAAGGGGGACTCAGATCGCGCCCTCTATCCAGACTGGCGCATCAGATTAATCTATGGTCCCAGGGGAAATTATTATCTATTAGAGCAATATATGTCCCGAGGGTTCAGAATCAGGGAGCAGACATCCTGTCGAGGCAGGGGCTGAGGCCCGGGGAATGGAGACTTCACCCAGAGGTGGTGAAGTTGATATGGCAGAGGTTGGACCAATGGAAGTGGATCTGTTTGCGTCTCGAGAGACGTCCCACTGTCCACTTTGGTTCTCCCTCACTCATCCAGCCCCACTGGGGTTGGATGCCATGGTACAGGCTTGGCTGAGGCTTCGCCTGTATGCTTTTCCCCCGATCGCTCTGCTCCCGGGAGTCCTGGAGAGGGTCCGTCAGGAGGGCATCAGTCTTCTTCTGATAGCCCCGTTGTGGCCGGCCCAAGTATGGTTTTCAGACATATTTTCACTTCTGATAGCTCCGCCGTGGCAGATTCCTCTGAGGAGGGATCTGTTGTCTCAGGCGGAGGGCACAATATTCCACCCTCGCCCGGAGCTGTGGAAATTGTGGGTCTGGCCCCTGAGGGGGTCCAGTACCTAGATGCCGGTCTATCAGCTGGGATGGTCAAAACCATACTTTGCTCTAGGGCTCCGTCTACTATGAGATTATATGGCCTCAAGTGGTAGGTTTTTCCACTTGGAGTAGAGAACATGAGTTAGATCCAGTTAACTGCCCAGTGGCTTCAGTTCTGGAGTTTCTTCAAGATCGTTTATCTGCGGGTCTCTCCCCGTCCACACTTAAGGTGTACGTGGCTGCCAGTTCGGCGGTCCATGCACCACTGAGTGATGGGCCTTTGGGGAGGCACCAACGGGTCATACTATTTCTCCATGGTACATGGAGGTCAGGTCCTTCCTGGGACCTGGTGGTGGTTCTCGAAGGGCTATCCCTGGCTCCCTTCGAATCCCTCCAGTCGGCTTCGCCTAGGACCTCACGTTCAAGATAGCCTTTCTCTTAGCTGTTTCTTAAAATTATTAAGAGAGTGGGAGATCTCCAAGCCCTGGCATTAACGCCAGCTTGCTTGGGGTTTTGCCCCCGGCAGAGTTAAGGCCATCCTGCACCCGAGACCCGGCTATGTGCCTTAAGTGCATTCTAACATGGCTAGGTCCATGGTCCTGCGAGCATTTCATCCTCCACCTCATGTGTCGGCAGAAGAAGAGAGGTTCCTTTGCTCTGCCAGTCAGGGTTCCGAGTATTTACCTTGAGGGGTCCTCTTCTTCGAGGAGGTCGGACCTACTGTTAGTGTGTTTTGGGTCACCTAATAAGGGGCTCCCGGCATCCAAACAAACCATAAGTAGGCCTACAAGGTGCGCAATTTGCCTTCACCTTTGGCCGTAAGGGCTCATTTTAACAGAGGCATGGCGTCCTCTAGGGCCCTCCGTTCGGGAGTGCCCCTCCAGGAGATCTGTGAGGCAGCCGGTTGGGCTACCCTGCACACTTTCATCAGGTTTTATTGTCTTCACCTCCTTAGTGCGTCTGGCGCACGAGTGCTCTCGTCCTAGCTTAAGTGCCTGAGATCAACTTCACTCTAGGACAGGCTTTTTCGGTGCGTGGCCTAGTGGGTATTCGTTCCCCAAAGAGTCGTTTTCAACGACGCAGTGCGAGTTCCCTACGAAAGGGAACGTCTCGGGTTACGACTGTAACCCTTGTTCCCTGAGGAGGGAACGAGACACTGCGTCGTCTTGCCACGCCCCTTAACGCCTGGGAGCGGCTTGCTTCATCGCGAGGCTAATGTGTGTGTGCGCCGGCGACACTTTTATGCATCCGGTTATGCCGTCACATGTTACGTCACGACGCAACACCAATCAGGATTGGATTAGTTTCATTCATACTTCAGAGGCGCACGCTTAGGGAGCGTCCCCAAAGAGTCGTTTTCAACGACGCAGTGTCTCGTTCCCTCCTCAGGGAACAAGGGTTACAGTCGTAACCCGAGACGTTTTCATCCGAACCACACATTTCGGGGTATAGTCAAGTCACAATTACTTCGTTTCAAAAGAATCTGTACTGAACAATCCTCCTTCTCAGCTACAAAAACTCTCTTTTCAGCTCTGAGACAACGTGGCTACTCTCGCTCGTTCCTCAGAAAAACACTCAAAACATTTGATCGTCCCAAACCTCCACCTGCAGCTGACACGACTCTTAAGGATAAACTCATTCCACTGGTGACACATTTCTCAAGTCTCAGTTTAGAACTCAAGCAGGCCATTAAGTATAATTTTCTGAAGTTTCTCACACCCACCAAGTACTTGCAACATCACAGACCAATAGCGGCCTACAGAAGAAATGAGAACATACTCGACAGATTGGTCCAGAGCAAATTGCCCCCACCATCTACGAGTAGTCGTGTTGGAAAGTGCAAGTATTTCATTCCTCTCAGATGGGTGAAAAATAGATTTAATGGCCAGATTTTCAAGTTGTCTCGTACTCTTCCTCATGACTGTACCAATTGCGTGTATTTGATTTACTGTCTCAAGTGTCAGAAGCAATATGTGGGACAAACCAAAAACGAACTGCGTGTTAGAGTGTCCCAGCATGCTCACAACATTGTATACAAAATTGAGAAACGCAGACATTTGGTCAAACACTTTATGCTTCATGGCCTTGAGGCCCTCAAGAATTACAGGACTCCAAACAAATCCACTATGGTTCCTGCAGGAACGACTGTGGGCAGAAAGAACATGGATTAACCCCCTGGGGTCGGCAATCACGCCGGCGTGATTTGCACGTTTTTTTTCACATAGCAGCTGAATAAACTTAAAATACTCCGTCATTTGTGGTCATACAGACTTAATAAAAATGAAAAAAGAATCTGTGAGATGTCTACTTTTGTATGTGTCCACTTACAATCAAAACAAAACGTTGTGCTTTTGTAAAATAAAGAAATTAAACAGGGTGTGCTTTCTGCCTCTCCGCCTCGTGAACTTTTTTTTCTTGAGCACGTCTCTAAACATTTAAAAAACTCAGCGAATACTTGTCACACATTTGTGAGCTCTATATATTTATAATCATTTAAGTGTGTAGTTTTAAATTATCTGATTCAAAACGAAAACAAATATTCTCTGTTTAAGTAATTTGTATAAAACCAACAAGATATTCAGTTTCTCTAACCCTTCCTCATTAGTTTTAATGTGACCACACCCACACGCGCAAAACATATAGAGATGCAAATCGTCCACGTGTCGCGCGAACGCCCCCATTACCTCAACAACAAAGCGGCAAACTTTATCAGTCCTCTGCAGGCGTCGAGTTTGGAAGACATGCTGTGAGATTATTGGGTTTACATCTGAAGAAGAAGATCGCGATTTGAAGACAAGAACGATTTTAAGGTAAGAAATAATCCTGAATTATATTAGTTAGTGTTATTGTTGCATAAACTTCATATTGCCATTGAACTGTTGCTCGATGCTTCAGTGAATGTCCCCTGCACGCGCTGTGAGAGTTTGAAAACGCAGTCGCGCGACGTGCGTTTGAAAAGCAAACCATGATTTTACTCCAATCTCATTTCATAACGTCATATCGATGTAAACATTTGAAGTAACATATGATAATCAATATGTTTTTCTCTAGTGTAGTGTTACTGAAGTGTTCCTTTTTAACTATGCCTGCTATACTGTTCTTATTATTTGATTCAGCCCTGCTGCAAAAAATACTTTCTTAGTTAGTATTTTTGTTTTGTTTCCAGTCCAAATATCTAAAAATTCTTAAACCAAGAAGTGTTTACAAGAGAAGTAAAATGACATAAGAAATTCTATTTTGTTTTAAGATAAAAAGAAAGTAATTTAAGTAATTTTTGCTTAAAACGAGCAAAATTATCTGCCAATGGGGTAAGCAAAAAATTCTTGGTTTCCATTTGAATTAAGATTTTTTTTCTTGTTTTCTATTCGAATTCAGATTTTTTTGCTTACCCCATTGGCAGATAATTTTGCTCGTTTTAAGCAAAAATTACTTAAATTACTTTATTTTTATCTTAAAACAAAATAGAATTTCTTATGTCATTTTACTTCTCTAGTAAATGCTTCTTGATTTAATAATTTTTAGATATTTGGACTGGAAACAAAACAAAAATACTAAGTAAGAAAATCATTTTTTGCAGTGCAGGTATATGCCTACAAGGCACAACAAATATATATATATGTATATATATATATATATATATATATATATATATATATATATATATATATATGTGTGTGTGTGTATTTTGTAAATTTTAAAAAGGAATTTTCACCAGAAATCTAAAATGTATTCCCACAATCATGCAGCCCTGGTTTCTTCTTGATATCAGCATGTTCACAGCTTTTTTATATATATATTTTTTAGGTAGCTACCCGTCCTGCTGACTTCAACATGAGCATGAGGAGGTAAAGTGAAAAATCAAACACCTTGGAAATGACAGGTAGGCTTTGCACTATGTTTCAGGAAAGGAAAGGTGTGTGACTGGTTAAGTCTCTGTCTTTAGTTCAGTGTGTTAAATAATGTGCTTTTTGCCATTTGTTGTGTATCTTTGGATGATGTTGTGTTGTAAATAAATTCAAACAATCAAAAAGCCATTTTTTTTTAAATCTCCTCATTCTTTGTGCAAGGTAATGTAATGATAGTGCCTGAGAGCTCCTAATAGGGCCATTATGGGAGGCTCTTTGTCTCTCTCAGGTGTGAAACACTCAATATTCATGGTGGTTAACGCCTCCTCGCATAAAGCTTTCTTACACAAAACATGTCATACAAATTTTAAATCAATATATTGTCTTATCTGAATGAGTATTCAGGATGATTTTCACACAGTTTTGGAGCAAATATTCTAGGCTACGTGATACAATTTTCAAAAGCCTTGCGACGAAATAATTAGTTTGTCTTTCATGACATTATTTCAGTGACTTTTTTTTTGGTCATTTTCACAAACCATGCATAAATGTTATTATCTCAAAACTACAAAGTTTTACATACATGCTGCTGACATATTATTGTAGCAGAGTTTGTGCTGAATGCAGTGTAATAATACTTTAGTCATGAAAATGTCACAAGTAACAGAAATAAGCACAAATGTTAGAGCATGTCAGAACACCTCCAGGACCCAGAAAACACCTCAGACCCCTGAGGGTTAAACATTTGGATGTCCTGTACCCCAGGGGCCTCAATGAGACTTAGATCACTTTCTCTTCTCAAGATCTTCCTTTTCATATCTTCCTCTTTAAAATGGCTACCCTTCTCTTTCTCTAAATGAACATACTCTTTCCACTATCGCTACACTCACAACTACTCTAAACCCAACCATTGTGATCACGGGTTTGCTCCGTGACAGTACCCTATGCTGAACAACCCAACTGTAAATAACCCTCACCTGGGCCCTAAACCCAACCGTTGGTACCCTTGGTGTTATAACCCGACTGAAAATAACCCTTATTTGGGCCCTCAGCCCTACCAGCTCTAACCCGGGGCCACACAGCCCTAGTTAGTATGGTCAGAGTAATTTTAGAACCCTCATAAGGGGCACTGGTCTTAAAAGTTTAATAATATTTATATAGAGAGACTCAAATTTATGAGCTCACTGTTCACTGTAAGGAAGTTGTGAGTAAAAACTGGTCAGGTGATGGATGTGGTGGTGTATTTGAGTGTGTTGTGTTGAGCTGGGTTGGTGCCCTGTTTTGCTGGGAGCGGTCAGCGGCCGGAAGGACCGTGCACAGCCGGGTCTGGACCCCAGGTCCAGACTTTGGAGTTTTTGTCCCCTAACCCTTCAATAAAAAAATCTTTAAAATTCCTCGACCTTTGACCCACGAAACCACCAACTGTGTTACCTGCCGTTTTGTTCCAGATGTCGCAGACAGTACGTGGGCCAGACGAAAAACGAGCTTAGAACCAGAGCTTATCAGCATGCACACAATATCGTACATAAACTGGATAAGAGACGACATCTGGTTGAGCATTTCCTGGCCCACGGCTTGCCTGCATTCAGGGTCACCTGTCTCCAGACGAATCCTACATGGTCCCTGAGGGAAAGACTCCAAGCAGAAAGTGTATGGATCAAACGTCTGGACACAGTATTTCCCAGAGGCCTAAATGAGGCCTAAAATCCTTCGGGATTGATGTCAGAGCCGGATAAACATCACTCTACGGCTACTCACACTTCTTCCCTAAACCTACCCGTCAATAACCCTCTTGCAATAAAACCTGATTTTTTAAATAAACCCTAATTCATATAACCCTAACCCTTCTCCACTAAAGAATAACACATATCTGTTATCACATTTCTCTCACTAACACTTACACCACTTACCTGGAATCCGGGCCCAGTGCACATTCAGTCATGTAGCCCGTCCTGTTTTAGTCCTCTTCGATTCAGACCTAGAGGAGCAGAGAGAAAAATACACACGTTAAAATTAAACACATTTCTTTACTATTATATCATAACAGAATAATAAAAACATTATGGAGGGACTTTGGGATTTGTTTATATACTAATATATGGGTTATGAGGTAGAATCATATATCACTCACATTACATATCCACATATCTTTTATCGATATATGCATAATGGAGACATCGGGGCATTGCATTGTCTACAGGCTTGGGCCTGGGGTGAACTTTAGTGGTCAGCAGAAGGTAGGCCAATGCACAGCCATTTCTGGAGCCTTAGGGCTTCAGATCTTGGAATTTCAATTTCCTAAACCTATAGATATAACATAAATAACATAAATAGAAAACAAAAAAAAGACTACTTCATCATAACGTTCCGTTTCCTGCAGAACGCATTGAACGTGCGGAACGCAATGCTATGGGACTGGCACTGGCACATGTATTGGGCATATGCGTCTTTGTGACTAATTTCCAGATTCACATTTACCAATGCAAGTTCCATGCTACTCCAGCGGAGGGAGCAGTTGGCTGGGAGAGTACGTGGAACAAGCTTCTTCACATTCTCCACCTCACTTCTAAAGGCATCCTCTGCACCCTCCTCTGCCACCGGCTCAGACAGGATTCTCTCTGGCACACTACTCTTTGTTGGTGGACAAGTAGCTGAGACGCATACCTCGTACGGTATAGTCTCATGTAGGGACCAGAGTTTGATGCCATACACCCGTGGCAACAAAAATTGTGAGAGAACCTGTAATGTCCTAAGCCTTGCTTGGGACAGAGGAAGATCCTCCAGAAGGGCCCTCAGACTATCAAAACTGATGTAATCACCATTCTGGAGGATCCCAATACAGCTTACAAAGGACATTACATCAACAAGGTCCTGGCCCTGGAGAGCTTCTGGCAGCCTCAGAAGCACCTCCTTCACCCAGGGCATACCATGCTGCATGTACTTTTGTGTGTTTCGAAAGAAGCAAAGTCCCCTTTTCTCCAATTCGAGACACACATCTCCCACCAGGCTCACTGCCCTGTTCTTCGCTAATGTCGTGGATTTACCAGAAATCCTTAAAGTTCCAGGTCACTTTTTTATTATTACTGACACTATAGAACTTTAAGGCTGGGAAAAAGCGAAGGCAGTGTCCACGCAATCCTGTCATCAAGCAGGACTTTACGTCATGTCCTGCTTGAGACACCATATCCTTAGCCCTGCTAAAGGTATGGGGATAAACAAAGGAGGCCTCGCCTTCCAGGGTCTCACTTAGACCCTGGATGGACATGGACCCCTTTAGTGTCCCCGGGCAGATACTGTTCTGCAGGGCCGCAATGGGGATTCTATCATTGCGATCATACAAATCACAGAGCAATAGCATGACCAGCTCTGCCCCAACCACACTCATTCCAGCATTGACAGCGTCTGAAAACTTAAACAAACGTTCGATTCGACTTTGCTGTGTCTCATTCGACGTCCAGTATCTTAAAGGAGGTGGAACAAGACCAGCACTGGCACTGCTAGTTGGGGCTAGAGCAGCAAATCCCCGCTGGCAGGTCAGACTTTTGCTCTGGTTTTGAGCTGGTTCCCAGGCTTACACTATACTGATGGTCCCATGAGCAGAATGGGTGGCCGAAAAACAGTTCCTCCAGCCCTAACTCTAACTGAAAAGCAGCCCAGGACTGGTCATAACCTCCTTTACCACAAATTCCCTCAAAAAGTGATCTTAGCCTGGCCACCATTTGCTGGGCCACATTCATTACAGTGTGAATGGCCCCACCATCAGCACTAACATCAGTAAACGGAACAAGCAAAGGCTTGTCCCTCAGCAAACTGGCCAACTTATCCTCATTGAAACTGGACTCAGCATCAATCACATGCTGAATCTCACCTCCCTCAAAGAGCCCAACTTGTTCAATTCGAGCCCTCACCGTCGACCCGAACTTCAGACACATATCTGACATGTAAGTCAGATATGTGTCTGCCCTAGTCCTCCTAGTTCTCTGGTGTCTTGGGTGACATGCACCACAGGTGACCAAGCACCCACTCCCTGGATGTACATGAAACTTTTTGCAGTCTGTTGTGCGGTGTATTAGAATATATTTGTACAAACGTGAGGCTGTAACCAAGATCAATCTCTCTAAAAATCCCCCGAAGTGCCCTTGAGATGTCTATATTACGGTGATCAAGGTTGGAGGAGAAATTTGCAGTTTAATTCATAGAGAGAGCTGTAAACAAACTCCCTCTATTCCCCACCACCTCCTGAACACCATACCTCGACCACAATAGGTGGATCCTCGGGTCTTTTGAGTGGACCGTACATGCAGTGTGCACAGACAGACATAATGCACTCAACATCCACAAATTTATTCAAATCCAGCAGATCATCATCTTTCTGTCCAAACTTGGACAGTGTAAACATCACCTTGATGTTTAATCCTTCAGTTACCTTGCTAATGCACTTTTGCAATAGACTAAACAAGAAACCCTGGTCCCCAGCAAGAATGTTGAAGCGGGACAGGTCATGAAAATTGGACTTCATTATGGATGGACGATCCATGTTACGAGGAGCCATTGCACGCAGTGCGGACTTGAACTCATCTAAAACTGCATTTAATATCTCAGCAGTCTTACATTTTGCTACATATTAATCCAGGAACATATCATCTATTGTCCCATTGATTGGTGGAACAACAGAAATGTTCATGAAATAACCACCCTCACCATGGCCCAGCGTCCAACCAGTGCAATTGTGCAGTGCACTTACATATTTTTGGGTTAGGTTGCTCAGTTTGAAGTGCTTTCTCAAAATTTCAAAATGTTCATTCATCATATGTGGATGAAATTGCGGCAGGAACAGATAATGAACACGTCCACACACACCAGACAACTCCTTCAGCTGTACAACAACTCCATCAATATCATACGTGAAATATACACTTTCACCATCAACACTAGTACAGTGAATGGGGATTTTAAGCTCTTCATCACGAAGAAACTCCTCAATTCCTGGAAACTGTGAAAAAGCAGACAAAATGTTGTCTGCATTAGCTCTCCCAATGTCAAAAAGCAGTGCCATCTCTGTAATTTACTCAGATTTCTCAAAGAGACCAAAGACCATTATTCTTCAACTACAATTAAGTAGATAAAACTAAATTGTTTGTTAAGTGTAATATTTCCGTAAAGGCTAGGGACAGAAAATTTGACCTTTCCATAGAATGACCTGTTAGCAAATCCCGTTTTTTTTGTGTTTTTTTTTTTCTCTCTCTCTCGACAAAGAGAAGATATTTTCTCAATATTTATTAAAAAAATAAAAATGTATAAAAAATGTAATAAAAATGGCATTTTAAAAAATAATTAAAAATAAAACATTCGAGTTTGACAACGAACATATGGGAAATAGCCGTACAAACGTTTTTTTTGTTTTGAAATGATGTTGCACCAGTTTCTTTTGATTTTGTGTTGAGTATGTTGGGTGCCTTAACCGAACCGTTTCCATGCACACCTGCAGGCCTCCAACCATGGAATACACGGACGAGGAGCTGGACTTCCTGTTCAGTGACAGATTGCACGGGGCCTGTGAGGAGAATGCCAGAAATCTCACAGATACGTACTACGCGCACGACAGCTGCGAAAAATTCCTCCGTGACGAGGACATCGGAATACCCATTTTCCCCACGACGGCCACCATGACCCGCGACACGCTGAACTTTGACTTGGACATAGACGGCCTGGCGATACAGCTGAGGAGCCTGTCAACGCTCAAAGTAAACTTGCATTACATATTTGTCGGTCGTGTCGTGGGTGCAACTCTTCAGAACCATTGGCACAGCTTGAAAAAACACCTGCCCCTGACCGAGTACAGCCGCGAGGGCGTGTCGGCTCTCGCCAAGACATTCGGACACACTTTATCCTTCCTTGACGGTGGCCACCTGCTTAACATGTGCTGCATCAGCGCCGACACACAACACCCTCACCCCGTGTTCAATTCGCAGGTGTCTGCCAGGGCGAACGCCGCGAGCGTAATAAACGCTGTCCTCACGGCCTTTGCCAATAAGCTCAAGGCTCTGCCTCAAAAAGAGATGCAGCGCCCCACCCTGTTAAAAAACAATCTCAATAGTTCTGTTTAAATAATCTCCCCTGTTTAACAGCCAGGCCTAAAAAATAAAATGCAGTACCGTGTCTACACACCTGGTGGCGCTAGAGACACAACAAATCACCACCAGTCGACTGGCCATACATCAATTAGTATATAAACCAAGTTTCGTACAGATACAACCAAGCATTGGAGATATATGGACACTTAAGCTTCAGCCAATAAGATGCCATATTTTAATGAGGGTGGGTACTAATGAGGGTGAAAGTGGTTTTTACCTCTCTACCTATACGCAATTGATGCCCTGTCCCAAATGGCGCACTTGATGTGGACTTTCGGTCTCGTGGACTTAAATTGCGCGTGCTCGCTGAGTCTACGAGTCCGTAGGCCGTCCCATTCATCATGTTAACGCTCTGAAGTGTGCTCAGCAGCGCCCCCTTTGTACCCTTGAAGCGGTCTTCCGCGAAGCCCGCATAGATGCAGGCTTCACGCACTTTAACTACCCAGGAATCCTTGCGAATTTGCGAAAGGCCAATCAGACAACGAATGGGAGGAGCTTTCGCTCACGTTAACATGGATGAGAAGAAAATATTTAAGTGTAAATATCATTATGGTTTTTATGACCTATGTGTACATTTTACCAGTTATTACCTACAGTTTATACAAACATTATGGTCATCAACCAGTGGTTGATATCTCAAACATAAATATAAATATATATTTATATTTTATAAACATAAATAGCTTGCTGAATAATAGGCTAGGATCGCATTATGATTCATTAAATAAATAGAACCGAATGGCAGGGCTTTACTGAGTCATATATAAATGAAGAAATATAATATTTAAACAACAACCGGACCGTCTTCCTATTTCTGGCGTGACGATCGAGTCTGTCCCAAAAATACCTCTCAATGCGCCCTCGTGGACTCGCGCCAAGGGCCCTTTAGGTCTGCACTACATGACGTCAGCAAAGTGTGGACTCTGAGGAAGTCCACAAGTCCGGAGTGTGCCATTTGGGACAGGGCCTGAGCCCCAAAATTAACCCTAGCCCCAGACTAACCCCACTGGCCCCAATCTAGGGCCATTAGGCCCAAATTTCACTATTTCACACAAAACAATATAACAATATGAACAAACAGTCGATCAAACTAAAGTATCTATCTATTCATCTATCCATCCATCCATCTATCCATCCTTCCATCTAGCACAGGCCTGCCTAAAAAAATTCACTTTTTTATACAAACATTTTTTTTGGTTTACAAAAAGTTGTTAAAACTATTGTATCTATCTATTAATCTGTTCATCTATCCATCCATCCATCCTTTCATCCATCCATCCATCCTTTCATCCATCCATCCATCACAGGCCAAAAAAAATCACTTTTTCATACACTACATTTTTTTTTAGTGATGCACCGGAATGAAAATTCTGGGCCGAAACCGATACCGAAAAGTTAGGATGCACTTGGCCGAAAACCGAAACTGAAGCCGAAAATGGCTTCTTTTAAAGGGCACCTATTATGACATTTAAAATGTTCCTAATGTTGTTTAGGGAGTGCCCAACAACAGTTTTACATGCATGCAATGACAAAAAACACTTTTGTTGTCGTATAATATGCATTTATTTTTACCTGATTTGCTCACCGACTCCCAAATGATTCGTTCAACGACTCGTTTTTCCAAACCCCTCCTTTGCGCGACGCTAATCTGTGATTGGTCAGATGACCCAGCAGTGTTTACAGAGATAATACTTATTGTTTAACACGGAGTACAATGATGCTTTTATCAATTAAATTGTGTTATAATAATGATTATAGTCCACTGCTTTAGTTTGTAGTAAAAAACTAAAAATAAGATAAAGAATTTAATGTTATGTTAGCGAGCATATCCCAGAGTTCATATTTTAAAAGCACAATCAGTCTTTGTTTGCGTTAGCCCGATGCATAAACATAACGTTTTTACAAAAATAAAATAAAATAAAAATGCAGACGTTACTACGAGGTATTATTCTATTCTTTAAGACAACTCCGAAAACAACGACAAACACTTCACATAGGCTATCTCAATACAATTGTCATTGAAGACCTAGAAGCTAAACGGTGTTTACACAACAAACAAAATAATTATTAAGCATGCTACATAAAACATAAAAGCAACAATTATTAATAACACTTACAGGCTGTGATACAGAGGAGGAAGCTGATGCAAATACTCTTGGAACTGAACCTTCCTTCAATATAAGCCCGGCTCGCGAATCCAAGTTTGATTGCATTTAAAGAAATCGTCTTCAAAATGGCGCGAACAAAGCACAAGGCTCGGACTACACTTCTGTGGTATAGTTGTATATATGAATTGTAGCCACTTAGTCTTCAAATGCTCCTCCTTGGGCAGATGAAAAAAGTTTGCTTTTGAGTCGCACTTCAGAACACAGCGTCTTGTCGCCATGATGTTTTCAAGTTTTCCCTGCTGGCCTTGGAGCGCAATAAGTGGGCGTATCGTATTCTAATAACTTTACAAGTTGACGTCATCTAGTCAGAGAAAAAGCTTCGGTCTTCTAACGATTCATAAAAATGACTCAGAGTCGACTCTTACTTTTGAAAGACAATAACTTTATATACGGTGCACTTTCATATTTCAAACTTTGCAGGATGTTTTTGTTCACTTAGATCTATGTTACACACTACATGAAAGGTACATTTCAAAATTCCATTATAGGTGCCCTTTAAAAACTTTAATATATATTTATTTATATTGCTTAATTTTTAATGGATCTGAAATGAAAAATCACAAACCAATAGAATAATCATCAAACTTTTATTACCACTAACAGTTACATAACAAAACCTAAAATATTTTATATATTATATATATTTTATATTACATGCGCTTCATGAGGCACACGCGCGTGGTCTCTTGCTCTCTCTCCCTCTCTGCCGTGCACGCGCTGCGCGGTGTGGAGCAGTCTCTGTCTCGCGGGCGCGCTCGCTCTAGATTCTGGAGATTTTTAACTAATTCAAGGGCATCAGTGAGCCGCTATCAATATGCGGGAGACTCCCGGAACTTCCGGGAGACTTGGGATGTCTGTATTGCTATACTGAAATAATATCGGCATTATAATTATTGATTTTTCATTACGCTATTTTTTGGTGCTCCCTCAGCTCATGCGCGTGGTGGGAGCGGCGGCGCTGGTTGTCCTCATCTAAAACTTTAAAATACTTCCATACCGCTGACATGCTCAATCTTTGCAGACGCGTGCAAACAGCTCGACCGTGAGTGAAACCTGCTTGAGCACAGAGGGGAGGGGTGGGTGACGAGTGACAGCTCGACCGTGAGTGAAACCCAAGCGCTTGCGCGCGGATGTGAGGGGAGCGGTTGACATTCATTTTCGGTTGACATTTTCGGCTGGCTTTTTTATTTCGGCCCGAAACCGATAATGCCATTTTCGGCCGAAATTTCCGGCGGCCGAAATTTCGGTGAACCCCTAAACCAAACGATTACTTTGCTTTAAATGAGTCAACCCCACAAGATTTCGGTTATAAACATGAACCTCGTCTGAAACGCAAAGGAGGAGGTGTTGCTGTAATTTATAGTAATATTTTCAAAACCACTAAGAAATCTAGTTGTAAATATAGTTCTTTTGAAGTGTTGGTGCTTAATGTAAAAATATATAGTGTAAACGATAAATCACGTTTGAAAATTCTGCTGGCTACTGTATACAGGCCACCAGGGCACCATACAGACTTTATCAAAGAATTTGCGGACTTTCTATCAGAATTAGTATTGGCTGCAGATAAAGTGCTAATTGTTGGTGATTTTAATATACACATAGATAATGAAAAAGATGCATTGGGATTGGCATTTAAAGACATTGTAAACTCAACTGGAGTTAGACAACACGTGTCAGGACCGACTCACTGTCGTAATCATACTCTAGATCTAATACTATCACATGGAATAGATGTTGATGCCGTTGAAATACTGCAGCAGAGCGATGACATCTCAGATCACTATCTAGTCTCGTGTAAATTACATTTAGCCAAGGCTGCAAAGCTGACTCCGTGTTATAAATATGTTAGACCGATCGCTTCTGCCACTAAAGATTGCTTTATCAATAATCTTCCTAATCAGTTTCATCATCCCGGATAGCTTAGAAGAACTTGATATTGCAACAGAAACTTTTAACTCTCTCTTTTCCAGCACTTTAGACACAGTTGCTCCGCTGCGCTTAAAGAAGATTAAAGGGGGGGTACAATGGTGTTTCATGTATTCAGAGTTGTTTACAGTGTTAAAGAGATGGATTCTCATGCTAATAATGGCCAAAGTTTGAAAAGTTATTTTGAACGAATAACAGAGAATTTCTGTGCTGAAAATCATATTTCCGGGTTGCAACACGTTTCGGCTGGTTTTTTTCTATCGTAGATCTAATGACGTAGACCAGAGTGGAACTCCTTATATGAGCATTGCTCTCGGAAAAGCGCGTTCACGCACACGTCGACCAGAGGAGAGAAAGACCGCGCTCATCGACGCATAGACATCATATATCTCTATATAATATCTATGCATCGACGCGCTACTACCGGAAATCATCTTCATCAGCGCTAAATAGGAATGGTTGATGTCAAGAATGTCTCCAAAAAAGTGTGTTTTGGGATGTAAGGGAAAGTTTACCTTGTTCAGCTTCCCAAAGAACCCAGTGTTACTGGAACAGTGGATGCAGTTTGTATTTCCGGGACAGCAAAGGAGTGTGGCAAGTGCGGTTTTGTGTTCTGGTCATTTCAGTGACGAATGTTTTATTAACAAGACCCAGGTCGTCGCTGGATTTGCAAACCAAATACTATATAGTAATATATGGCATACCGCACCACGATCGATAATAAGCAAACCTTCCCGGGCGCTCCCGCTTGACTCTATAGCTCCGCCCACGCCCAGAATCAAGGACCTCGGCTTTTTCCGGTTAGAATCGGAAAGCTGTATTTTAATTTTATAAATATGATGAAACTAAAGACTTTTTGGAGATATTAAGGACGCACTGTTACTCTATAGGTACTCAAGATTAACATGAGATTGACTGAAACTAAGTATTTTACCCCCCCTTTAAAGAACATAGTCCAACGCCGTGGCACAACGAGCACACTCACACACACACACTCACACACACACACACACACTCACTCAGGCCCTTAAGAGAGCAGCCAGAAAAATGGAGCGCAACTGGAAGAAAACAAAACTAGGGGTATTCCGGATTTCATGGAAGGAGAGCTCGATTGCTTACAGAGAGGCTTTAAAAGCTGCTAGATCTGCTTATTTTTCAACCCTATTAGAAGAAAATAAACATAATCCTAGGTATTTATTTGAAACAGTGGCTTAACTAACGAAAAAGAAAGCTTCAAGCCCAGAAGTTTCCAAGAAACACAGCAATAATGACTTTATGAACTTCTTCACTTATAAGATCGATAATATCAGGGACAAAATGATAACTATGCAACCGTCTAATACAGTATCGCATCAGGAAGTGCATTGTAAGTCTCCCTGAGGGAAAATTTGATTCATTCATTGCTATAGGAGAGGAAGAATTTTGCAAACTCGTCAAATCATCTAAATCCACAACGTGTATGTTAGACCCTATACCGACTAAGCTGCTGAAAGAGATGCTTCCAGATGTCATAGATCCTCTTCTTAATATCATCAATTCATCTTTGTCTCTAGGATACGTACCAAAAACCTTTAAGCTAGCTATGATTAAACCGCTTGTTAAAAAAAACCCAACTTGATCCTACAAAACTAGTCAATTACAGGCCGATCTCGAATCTGCCTTTTCTGTCAAAGATATTAGAAAAAGCAGTATCCTCACAACTGTGTTCCTTTCTTGAAAGAAATGATATCTGCGAGGATTTTCAGTCCGGATTTAGACCGTATCATAGTACCGAGACAGCTCTCGTTAGAGTCACAAATGATTTGCTCTTATCAGACATTTCTACAGAAAACGCATCTAATACAGCTTTTATTCTGGCTGCCTTTAGCTGTCTAACAATTATGTCTGTAGCACGTCTTTAATTGACGTCTAAATAATGTCCAGAAAAGACGTATATAAAACTTTAATTCTGGCTCCTGTGAGGACGTCTTCTGGATGTCTAACAGTTACGTCTTATAGACGTGTTCTAGACGACTTTTTGCTCGCTGGGTACAGTTACGTCAAAAAATGTAGTAATCAGATTATAGTTACATTTTGAAAAAAGGGGGAATACTTTCAGGATTACAATGGTTTAATTTAAAACTTAAATCCTTATTTTGGCATAATAACACTATATTAAGCGCTGCTTGATTATAACGTAGTTCCTGGTTCTGTTGCCAGTAATGACTCACGTGTGCCACCCGCTGGTGCACGCGCTAATAACAGCCGTCTACAGTCTCCTCAGACGCAGATCGACTCACTGCTGCTAGTAACGATGCTGCCCGCGGGTAAAAGTGCTTTCAATTCATGGATGCTGTAATCTGTAGAAATTAGGAAAGTATCTTTTTTAGTACCCAAAATGTCCTTTCTTAATCTCTTCTCTCTTAACGGGATGTTCGCTGTCTAGGTAACGTAGGGGAACTCCCACTGCCAATGCCCAAGTTCAGTCAGGCAAATGAAGAAAGATCACGGCTTTAGTCAACATGTAGGCCCATTGTAAAATAAACTAGGCCTAATATGTAGATTGTGTGTAGAATTTTTAAATGTTGTGTTTTTATTTTTTCCTTGTACATGTTAGTTAAAAATAAAACAAAATATTCCGTAATAATACCATATAGCCACTAGATGTCTGTATAGTCCTTTACGTAAATATATATTCAGGGCTGTGAAATTCTTAAAGGAGTCATGACCTGTAATTTTCACTTTTCCACGAGAATCAATGCATGTTATGAATGCCTAACAATTACACTGGCCGGGAAGCCGATATTTAAAAGTGAAGTGTTTGTTTACCCCTGGGTTCGTAAACCAGCCCACGCGCACTCAAATACGAGATTTTTCAAATACGAGAATAGAAGGTATAATGTATGTCTCAGTCAAAATTATTGTCTTTACCATTCAGAGACATCTTGATGCAGACGTCCTTTAATCGACTCTACATCTTCCCATCGACTCTACATCTTCCCTTTCCAGCTCAGGTTCAGAGTCTGGCTCGTATACGGTTGAATCCCGTAGGTCGCGGACAGGTCGGGTTTATTCACAACTTGCGCCATGATGTCATTTTGGAATGATATGCTGAAGTTACTTTTTTTATTAAGTAATTTGTAACTGTAACGGAATACATTTTGAAAAAGGCATCATAATATTCCGAGTCATAGGCCTATTTCATGATTTAAAGGGTGCACACGTACGGTGTGTGAGCAATAGTTCAAACTCTGATTTTTAAACTAATTTTCAAACCTTATTTTATAACAAAAATGTACAATACAAAAAATAATCACATTAAATAGCATTAGAATTAGACACATCTTAAAATGTAAATTACAAAGTCTATTATGGGGGAATTAAAATAGCATTTACATCAAGTTTAATTGTTTTGCCCGGAAAGGAAGCCATCTTGTCTACTTTCTGGTAAGGTAAGCCATGCTTGTGGTGTTGTTGCTCTATAGCTGTGTCCCAATTTGAAGGCTGCATCCTCCGTAGGCTGGATTCGAAGGCCGGTTGCGTCATCGCGGTGCGACGAAGGCTACCCTGATTCAAAACCGACACCAAATGCACCCTCCGTTACCCTGTGAAAGGAAGGATACATAAAAGGTTTCTTAGTGGCCTATCCTACCCCATAAGTCATTGCGCGTCGGTGACGACAGCCGAGAGTTCGGTGGTGGACGGCAACTTCACATTTAAATGTAAGTATTATGTTTACATTTACTCAGATAGTTAGCGAAACCTGAGTTAAAAGCCACAAGTTTTTCTTTCTCATAAACTTCATCTTAACTCCTTCGTCACCATTGCGTGGCTTCATTTGTCAGGTGTTTTGAGGCAAAACTTGTGCTAATATAGTTTAATAATTGTTTCAGGGAGCAATGAAAATTACCATTTATTTACCATTAAATTACCATTATTTAAATGTGTAGTTTCGAAGCACGCATACGGTACGGATCCACTTTTGCGACACGACTGTCGCGTGGTGTCGCAACGCCTCCCCACATTTGTACGTTGATGGGCGTTCCAAGTTTACCGCTATGGGCGTGGTTTTGAGCCAGCGGCCAGTCTAGAACAAAGGACCAGCGAGAGACTTGTACAATGTAACAGATTGACCTAATTAATTGGGGTGCCAAGCAGGTGTTTAAGGCGAGACACTACAGGTGAATAGGGTAATATTTTTAACTAGCAGATATCACCATTAAACTTTCCCAGTTGATTACCTACATTAAGATGAGAAAAAAATGTATTGCAAGTTTTCTGTAATTTAATGTTTAAATATGCAAATTATGCATTATCTAATTAAATATGCGCTAATTTGCCTATATTTTAAAAAACGAAATCTCAGAATTGGATAAAGCCAGGTTCAAAATTCTTTTTTCATTGTGTTCACATATTAGATGAGAAAAAAATTACAGAGGGATTTATGGATATCTACTTTTGTTATCCTTTAAATCAGAATATACTGTCAATAGCCTTAATTTATTTTCGCCATGTTTTTTGGAATAAAATGTTATATAAATCAGGCTAGGAATAATATATTTACAAATCCCTCTGTAATTGTCTTCATAATATAACTAGGTACAAGACTGGAAAGTTTGGTGTGTATAGGTGCGACTGAAGAGGAGATTTCGGACTTGGAGTATGAGAGAAAAGTCATTTTGAGAAAAAGGCATTTAAAGATTTGTAATGTAAAAATCATACTTTTTTAGTGTAAACAACTATTTACTGACACAATATCTTATAAAATCATTAGCAACAACAATACAAACCACCTAAATCACATCAAAACTTATAAACACAGCATTTATGGCCTTTAACTGAGCAGAAAAACAGTCGAAAACACACATCTAAATATCAGAGCGCGTCACGTGATGCATCTGAACGAATCACGTTGTCAGAAATTGACATCAGCCAATGAGATTTCACTTTTAGGGTTAAATGCCCATATTACTTTCACGATTGGTTACTGATTAAAAGGAAATGACCATATTTGGATCCGACAGCATTGTAAAGGAGAGAGAGAGCTTTCCAGACATGTGCGTGATTAACGGAAGACGACAGAGACAAAGTTAGTAAAATAAAGACCTAAATGTGTATTTTGGACTTTTTTTCACCACAAGTCTGAAAGAAGACATGTTATCAAAGACAAATAGCCCAAAATCTCAAAATTGACCAGTGAAAAAAAAACGATGTTTTTGCCTGCCGTGTCTCGCCTTAAACCTACTAAATTTATTTGAGTCAGTCAACCATACAAAGGATTCAAACATAAAAATAGGAACCCTTAATATGTGGATGAAGAATTATCACACAACAGCAACAGGCTTAATTCAAATAAATTGTTATTAGTTTTTGAGCACTATAACATTCTTTAAGGGGAAAGCATTAATGATTCACAAAATGTAAAAAAACAACAACAAAACAAGAAACCAAAAAATTATTCCAAAACTTAATTCCCAATTCTGGGGGCCCATTTAACATGGCACTCTTTCAACAAAAATAAATCAGTTCATTCAAAAATTAAATTATTCAATTTCAGTTCATTCCTTTTCAACTCATTTGGTGTGCAAACCACCAGTTTCGCAAGTTCATATTAACAGTTCTTGACTGAGTTCTCAATCCAGCATAGTGGCCTGTTCATTGGAGTTTATATGCACTTGGACTCAAACTACATTTTCCCAGTCTCAAGGACAAAAGTCTCAACTGACAAACCCACAATAAGAATACAAGGGGGAAAAAGCAATACTTGTTTGGTCTTGTCCAGTAAGTCAGTCAGTCAGTCAAATGATCTGTCCTCCATCGTCGTTTGGACCATTGGTAGTTTCTCTGAACATCCAGCTACTTCCATAAGGTCCATAAATCCCAAGACAATCAATGAACTGTTCCTTTTTACTTCACAGGGGTTTTTGGTAGGGATGGCTGACGCGAAACAGTCGTTCCGAAGCTTTGCGGGATCCCGAAGCGCAGATGTTTCGAAACACTGATCCGAAGCGTGATTCAAAACACCCATGTCACGTGACTACGGCCAAACGAAGCCTCGAAGTGTTTCACAAGTGTTTCATCAGGTGTGATCCGCCGAATCAGCGCTTGATTGACAGGTCGGCAACAGACCACACAATCGCACATCTGTATAAAAGTGGTCAACACATCTTGACCTCGTGGGTTTTTGTGAGAGGAGTTTGATTTTGATATAGCGGATTTTTGGTGATATAGTGACAGTGCGATTTGATTAGTTATAGGCTATTTAGGCTTACATTTAAATTTACACATTGACTGATAGGCTAGAGACAGAGTATACATATAGTGACACATTAATAGATACATATATATAAATATATGTAGATAGATAGATTGATTGATAGATATATAGATTATATATATATGGTAAATGGACTGCATTTAAATAGCGCTTTCACAGACCCAATGGCCTCCAAGCACTTTACATGTTGCCTCACATTCACCCATTCACACACCGACGGCGGTGTCAGCCATACAAGGCGCCATCCAGCTCGTCGGGAGCAGCTGGGCAGCTATATATATATATATATATAAATGCATAGATAGATTATATCTAGATACATCTGCACTCCAGATGTGGAGGTTATGAGAGTTTTGCATGCCAGCAACAAGTGTCCCTTGTGAGAGGATTTTTTCAAAGGCTGGAGAAATTATCTGTAAAAAAAAGAAGTAGGCTAAGTCCCTCCACAGCAGAGAAATTAATATTTTTGAATAAAAATCTCTTAAAAAGTGAGACATTGTGGCTTGATTTATTTTATTAATATTCATTTTGCAGGACCAAAATAACATTATGCACAGTGAGGAGCCTATAGGTTACAAGCTTCACATATTAGAAAAATACAATAATAAGAAAACAACATTTTTTTAATGGCTCGTCAAGGTTGTTTCAGATCAACACCTGCAACTGACCACTAGGTGTCACCGTGGAGACGGGTGTCGGATTGATTTGAAGCCTCGACACAATATGGCACATTTGGTTCAACTGTTTCATTGCTTCACGAAGCCTCGATCTGCCCACCACTAGTTTTTGGAGATATGCAGGGATTAACTTCCCACATCTTTCCACTTCACAAGGCATTTTTAAACTGCCATCTTCCAACTCTCTTAAGCCATGTGCTCCACACATCATGTGACTCACTGCATCATGTGACTCAGTGCGTCACAACAAGACAAAGAAGTGGATGATGTGTACTACAGGCACTCTTGTATACAGGTGCACCTGTAGTGATCTGGTTCAGTCAGTTTCAAAATCAACGACTTCATTCATGCTAGTGGGGATTTAAGTCCACATAAGCATACAACTCACAGATAGTCACAGATATTGTGCAGATACTTTCAGTAGGAAACAGTTAACATTTGTGTTATATTATTGTGCAGATACTTTCAGTAGGAAACAGTTAACATTTGTGTTATATTATTGTGCAGATACTTTCAGTAGGAAACAGTTAACATTTGTGTTATATTAGAGGTGGTTTGTGGCATCATTCATAATTAATTAATGCTGATGGGAAATGAGGAAATGTGCAATCATACTGAATCTCTTAGTGTCAAGCTTTCAAGTTAATAAGCTTTTGACAATTGAGGAAAAAAACACCCACATCCACTCAATAGGGAAGTGTTTTCTAATGGCAGAAACCAAATCAATTATGATACTCAGTAGAAGTGCTTCAAGTTAAATCCTTCATGACTGACACTTTAAAGACTGCATAAAACGGCATTGTTTGTCATTTTAGCTATTATAATCTTCTAAATGATCATATGTGGAATACATGCATCACATTACTTTTGTGTTCACTATCAACATGTGGATGAAAGTGTTCATTACGGTCATTATTACCATTAGGTTAAGATGCTGTTTGATTGTTATTCAAGTGTGCTGTACTGTGAAAAAGTCTAACGCTTTTCATCAATATTAAAGGTGCCATAGAATGGAAACGTCTCGGGTTACTATTGTAACCCTCGTTCCCTGAGTAGGGGATACTCGACACTTTGGGGAATGATTTCGGCATGATGAGTCTGAAGTCTGTAGTGGCACTACTCCAATCTTGATTGGCGCTGTGTCTTTCATCACTCGTGACGGTGATCCGGAAGCTATAAACGGACACCGGAACTGTGAGAAAGTGAACTTCACTTCTCACTGTTGCGCACCCCCGCAGTGACTGTGAATGGCGCTACCCGCGAGAGCGGGAGAGACTCTGGACTTTTGTACACATGCACATACACCTATACGCTCCTTGATAAAGGAAAATGATACATTGTGTAGGCTAATTGTGTTTAAGGGAAGGCTGGCGCGGGGCTAGGCGCCATTAACGCATTCGCGTTCATTTGTATGTAGCGCGGTTAGTCCGTAATATGATTCACAACAGGAAAAGCTCATTTGTCACTGCTCATGACTTCATACTTTACCACCTCCATGACATATAGTGCGGTACCCACTAGTTCATGTTCCATTTTACTCCCTATTTTCTGTCTAAAATTCCTGTTTACTTCATACATATTGCTACTCACGCACTTCCTGCTTCCCGGTCCGGTTCGACTGCTCGTATACGGATGCGCGCGCCGCTATAGGGGCAGTATTTCTCCGCGTCCCACGGCAGAGGGTGCAGAGCATGGTTCACAGGGGAGTTTGTTTGTAGTAATGTCTTGTATGTTTACGTATGGTTTGAATAGGTGGTGGAAATGTTATATATGTAGTTTGTGATATGATGATTTCATAAGAACCTGATATTATGTTTATTTTCTACTTAGTTTATAGCTTATTTATGGCCTTAGGCTAAAGATAATACCCTGATGGTTGGTATGGTCCAATTAGCCCAGGATGCTTTGGCCTACTTAAGAGGGCCTCATTGTGCATTACAGGAGAGTGAGGGTAGGTACTAGCTTGCTGTGAGGCTATGTACTAAGTGTTTGCTGTATTTTTGGAGAAAGCTAGAAACGTTGTACTTCTTTAATTTATTTCTTTATTTTGTTTTCTTGACTTCTGAGTTAAATATATAAATATACTTTATTCTATTTTTAGAACAATTGAGCTCTGGTAACCGTCTTTTTCCACCTCCACCATCTAATGCCAGTGAGCCTACACATCCCAGTACTTGGGGTGACACTCGGTACCTCACAGGAACATAGCTGCGTCAGCTTTTGAATGGTCGAAGCACTCAGGGAACGAGGGTTACAATAGTAACCCGAGATGCTTCCTTTCACAAGGGAACGCCTGCTGCGTTGATACTCGACACTTTGGGGAACGAATACCCACGCCACCACACTGAGAGATCCCGCCCTGGTGTGAAGCAATCTGGCACACTCAAGACATGTGAACCTGGTGTAGATCCAGACTGTAATGTTTAATGAAGGTGTACGGGGAGGCCCAGCCAGCCACCTCTTGAAGAGAAACCCCTGCTAGCAAGGCTCTAGAGGATGCCACTCCTCTAGTTGAGTGGGCTTTTAACAGGAGAGGTGAAGGCAGATTGCTCACCTCGTAAGCTGAAGAAATAGCCTCTACTATCCACTTGCTAATAGTCTGTTTGGAGACTGTTGTGGTTTCAATCTTTTTATGAAATCACTTCTCAGAGATCTTTGATGCCAGAAATATTGTAGACTTTATTTAACAAAACAAAGCCGAGCAACCTCCCGCAGGGAGGTCCTGCAGGAGATGACTCCCGAACATCGGTTAGCTTTTCACATATATACATACATCGCCTCCAAAAATGGTCATACATCCTATAGATATTTTGGGCAGGCTTCCAACACCATGTGACACACTTAAATAGAGTTCTCTGCTGCATCAGCATTCTGACCTTTCTTTAAGCCCCAAAAGTCAAACCAAAGACACACACAGAGGAAATAATGGTGTACAAAAATACTGCTGAATTACTTATTTTCTAAATAATAAAATCTTCAACATTCCCTCCTCTGGGGCTTAACTAAGTCCCACTTTTAGTATCCTTTTCCAGAGTGTAGTTTCAAAATCCAGCCCCCTCACTTATGCTACCTATAGTGACTAAATCAAGTCACCCAGTCTCTTTTCCAATGACTAGATTATGTAACCACACTCGGAGGAGCATTCGAGCCAAACATCTCTCTCCATATGTTTATCTTTCTTTCAGTTGTATTTTCTTTTTTTTCATTCAATGGAGAGAGTAAAAGACTTCGAATTCTCCCTAATAAAACAAAAACATTAATATAAGTGTGTGGATAAAGTTGGTTCAGCATTGCCTGTTATTGTCACAGTAGAGTATGTCAAACATAAAAATCCCTTATACATTTAAAAGTGTTCTTGCGGTGTAGATATCCTCTTCGACCCAGACTCCCAGGGTCTGGCTCATCAATCATCTTCTTCATCCTTATTTGAGGTACTTGAATCAACATCCAATGTTTGTAAATTTTTATTTGGTTTATAAGCCCAATCTTAATAACATATTTTGGTTGCCCTCTAAAATTATTTTCCATTATCTTGATAATTCAGTATTTCCATTTGTTTAACAGTTATTTTGACAACTAGTGATCTTAATATGGGAAGTACACAACAGAATAATAACCACCTTTCAATATTGTAACTTCAGAAAACATTCCTAATTTAGCAAACCATGTTCATACTTCTCCAAACTTCAAATCAAGTTTTTCCTTAACTTTTTGCTCTTAAACTTTTTTGACTTAACCCCCTGGGGTCGGCAATCACGCCGGCGTGATTTGCGCGTTTTTTTTCACATAGCAGCTGAATAAACTTAAAATACTCCGTCATTTGTGGTCATACAGACTTAATAAAAATGAAAAAAGAATCTGTGAGATGTCTACTTTTGTATGTGTCCACTTACAATCAAAACAAAACGTTGTGCTTTTGTAAAATAAAGAAATTAAACAGGGTGTGCTTTCTGCCTCTCCGCCTCGTGAACTTTTTTTTCTTGAGCACGTCTCTAAACATTTAAAAAACTCAGCGAATACTTGTCACACATTTGTGAGCTCTATATATTTATAATCATTTAAGTGTGTAGTTTTAAATGATCTGATTCAAAACGAAAACAAATATTCTCTGTTTAAGTAATTTGTATAAAACCAACAAGATATTCAGTTTCTCTAACCCTTCCTCATTAGTTTTAATGTGACCACACCCACACGCGCAAAACATATAGAGATGCAAATCGTCCATGTGTCGCGCGAACGCCCCCATTACCTCAACAACAAAGCGGCAAACTTTATCAGTCATCTGCAGGCGTCGAGTTTGGAAGACATGCTGTGAGATTATTGGGTTTACATCTGAAGAAGAAGATCGCGATTTGAAGACAAGAACGATTTTAAGGTAAGAAATAATCCTGAATTATATTAGTTAGTGTTATTGTTGCATAAACTTCATATTGCCATTGAACTGTTGCTCGATGCTTCAGTGAATGTCCCCTGCACGCGCTGTGAGAGTTTGAAAACGCAGTCGCGCGACGTGCGTTTGAAAAGCAAACCATGATTTTACTCCAATCTCATTTCATAACGTCATATCGATGTAAACATTTGAAGTAACATATGATAATCAATATGTTTTTCTCTAGTGTAGTGTTACTGAAGTGTTCCTTTTTAACTATGCCTGCTATACTGTTCTTATTATTTGATTCAGCCCTGCTGCAAAAAATACTTTCTTAGTTAGTATTTTTGTTTTGTTTCCAGTCCAAATATCTAAAAATTCTTAAACCAAGTGTTTACTAGAGAAGTAAAATGACATAAGAAATTCTATTTTGTTTTAAGATAAAAAGAAAGTAATTTAAGTAATTTTTGCTTAAAACGAGCAAAATTATCTGCCAATGGGGTAAGCAAAAAATTCTTGGTTTCCATTTGAATTAAGATTTTTTTTCTTGTTTTCTATTCGAATTCAGATTTTTTTGCTTACCCCATTGGCAGATAATTTTGCTCGTTTTAAGCAAAAATTACTTAAATTACTTTATTTTTATCTTAAAACAAAATAGAATTTCTTATGTCATTTTACTTCTCTAGTAAATGCTTCTTGATTTAATAATTTTTAGATATTTGGACTGGAAACAAAACAAAAATACTAAGTAAGAAAATCATTTTTTGCAGTGCAGGTATATGCCTACAAGGCACAACAAATATATATATATGTATATATATATATATGTGTGTGTGTGTGTGTGTGTGTATTTTGTAAATTTTAAAAAGGAATTTTCACCAGAAATCTAAAATGTATTCCCACAATCATGCAGCCCTGGTTTCTTCTTGATATCAGCATGCTCACAGCTTTTTTATATATATATATATTTTTTAGGTAGCTACCCGTCCTGCTGACTTCAACATGAGCATGAGGAGGTAAAGTGAAAAATCAAACACCTTGGAAATGACAGGTATGCACTATGTTTCAGGAAAGGAAAGGTGTGTGACTGGTTAAGTCTCTGTCTTTAGTTCAGTGTGTTAAATAATGTGCTTTTTGCCATTTGTTGTGTATCTTTGGATGATGTTGTGTTGTAAATAAATTCAAACAATCAAAAAGCCATTTTTTTTTAAATCTCCTCATTCTTTGTGCAAGGTAATGTAATGATAGTGCCTGAGAGCTCCTAATAGGGCCATTATGGGAGGGCCTTTGTCTCTCTCAGCTGTGAAACACTCAATATTCATGGTGGTTAACGCCTACTCGCATAAAGCTTTCTTACACAAGTCATGTCATACAAATTTTAAATCAATATATTGTCTTATCTGAATGAGTATTCAGGATGATTTTCACATAGTTTTGGAGCAAATATTCTAGGCTACGTGATACAATTTTCAAAAGCCTTGCGACAAAATAATTAGTTTGTCTTTCATGACATTATTTCAGTGACTTTTTTTTTGGTCATTTTCACAAACCACGCATAAATGTTATTATCTCAAAACGACAAACTTTTACAAACATGCTGCTGACATATTATTGTAGCAGAGTTTGTGCTGAATGCAGTGTAATAATACTTTAGTCATGAAAATGTCACAAGTAACAGAAATAAGCACAAATGTCAGAGCATGTCAGAACACCTCCAGGACCCAGAAAACACCTCAGACCCCTGAGGGTTAATCCTGTATTCACTAAATGTTCCTCCCTGCGCAGTATTATTTGGTAAAGTGCAACACTGATCTTCAAACATAAGTCATTCTCATGCAATTGTTTTCCTCCTAATGCAGACAAAGCATTACAGTAAATCTCTGCTTAATTATAATAAATAATTGATTCATTCTGCGTGATCCATATGGATTTTAATTTAAAATAGGGCTGGGTTAAATACCTATTTCTCATTTGTAATTGCTTCTTATTTTTATGTTAAGGAATATAAATTCTTAAATTCGAAGAATCAATCTTTTAGTCAATCATTTTTAGTTGATGAATGAACAGAACATTTTAGTGCACCTTCTATCCTTTAAATCACTTTGTGCTTTGTTATAAAGTTTCACATTTTAAATTCTGTCTATTTTATTACCAAATTGAACAATAACTACCATTTAGACATTTTCAATGCCAAGCTCCTCATTGTAGCTCCTCAGTTCAAGCATACTTTAGTACTTTAGTATTCTATACCTTTTCTTCCTGTCTACTAATTTCTAAATAAACTATCATGAATAAACTAATTATGTTCCATGTAATCACTCAAACTACGAAAGCTTTAGAGCAATGTTACATTTACCTCATAAAAGTCATTCAATAAACTCATTAGATAATTAGAAAAAATAACTCTAGAAAATAACTTTTCCACTACCTTACATATTCATTATATGTACATTTCTTTTTTCTGTAAATCTAAAACCATCATTTTTATATCAACCATTTAAAACATAAAGCATTATAACTTAATTATTATTAAAACTTCCTTGTGTGTAATTTAAGTGTTCGTATACAATTCATTTTAATCTTCAATATTCTTGGAATAACTGCTAACCCATTATCTGAACTTATTTCTGATAGCATTTCTGTATCTAAGGAATACTTCTCTGTTAGAAATCTCATTTCTGCATCTGCCCTTCCTCTGCTAATAACATTGCCTTTACCCGTCTATCATGTCCACATAATCCATTATCAAGCGTTTTAATAGTCCTTCTCGCCTATTTGTGTCGCTGTTCCTTTCTTAACTTTGTGTTTTGGCACAAATTTCACATGTGGACAGATTTGCCTTTTAATTAAATTTTCCTTTTTTTCCTTATTCTTAATTCTTCTTAATTTAATTTTCCTTTTTTTCCTTATTCTTAATTCTTCTTAATTCTTAATCTCTCCTTATTCCCCCCTTGCGCACTGGTCAAAACCATGCGCATCTGGATTGAGAATATTCAAAAGTGATGTTGGTGTAACAATCTGTCCTTCATGTGAATGTCAAATATCTTTTTTGACCCTCCTCTGGTACCATAGATTGTTCTTAAGGCCTTTTTGTTATTGAATTCGAATAACTTCCAATTGAGTTTGTCGTTCTATTAGCACTACTTGATATATATTTATGTATATTTAGTCAATAGCATATTGAATCATAACAATCTTATGAATTAAAGTTGAAATCGAATATTTGTTAATAGCCAGTCTTAATACTTGTTTTAATTTCAACTGTAGCCTTTAAACTAATTAGATATACCCCTGTATTGACAAGTTGCATCTGAGTACCCTTTTGGATCTATTTTAAAATGTCTTTTAGTTCTATTTTTTATTTTCCTTTATGAATTGTCTTAATTCCCATTATGCTATGTACATTTCGTGAATTAGTCATTACCATTCATTATTTTATTTTCTAATTTCTCATTATCATCGTTACTATGTTGCTTTGATATATTTTTTCTCTTCAATCAGTTTTTGTTCTGGTGGGGTTATTATTAAGTTGCTACTAAATATTCAAGGGCTTTAACATTACATTTTTAGAAAAGTTTGGTTGATGTTGAGTATTGTTTGAACTTGTACTCATCTCTTTCACTCTGTTGATTCTCTTCTTTGCACAACTCCTTGTGAATTTCCCACATTCTGCAACTTTTCACTACTGTGATTCTGGTCAAGTTTGTCTCCTCTTTCCATTCATGTTGATCTTTGTGAGTTTGTTGCAATGGGTTGTTTCCTTTTCTTTTGCAAGGGAAGATCATTGCCAGCATGTCCTTGATCCCTCACTTCCTGTTGGGGGGTTGCTGAAGTTGGGTGGTATTTTAAGTTGAGACATGGACTCAAGTCACTTTGCTGATCAATGCACAAGCCTCTTTTGAGCCTCTTCTGAGATTACAATGCACAGTCACTGGTTCTTTGTTAGAACCATCCCAGAAACCTTACTGGAAGTGATCTACTGTCATCTGTGAATGAAATCTTAATTATTTCTGTTAGTGACAGCAACATATATTAACTCATCTGCTCATCTGGCCCATTGTCCTCCTCTGTGTTACCTGTAGAATGGTCATGTGGGCTGAGTGGTTTCCTTTCATTAGCAGCAGGGCTTGAACCCATATATTCCCTTTTTTTTTTTTTTTTTAAATAAATTTGGCTTTTTATCTTCATATTTGCACCTTCTTTACTTTTTTCTCACAATAAATTTCAAATCTACTTTTTACAATTCGTCAATTCAAAACGTATCTCATTGTTTTGAGTCCCACTATCAGCACACTATTCATCTTGGACAACACTCAACCCACTTTACAAGACAGAAGTTACAAGACATTATTTCATACTTTTGACAAAGAATCAGCTCCATCATGATATTCTGAAAGGAAAGTCAGATGTGTTATGAGCTGCGCAAAATGTGGCACTGTTTTTTCCCAATTTTTTCTATTGCCACTACAGTTTCAACCAGGAAATTTAACCAAATTCATCCATGGTCATTATTTTATTGGGCAGAGTTTGCCCTGTGGGCCCACATATTCAATTTTCAATACAGCTGTATTGGCAAAATAATTGATTTGCCTCTGTGTCTCTTCAAACACAATCTCTCACTCCATTCATACCCAGTCACACCCATTGGCCAACACACACTCCTGTGGCTGCTGCAGCAGGTTCTGCTCTAAATGCAGAACTTATAATTTTAGCTGTGGAATGCATCAGGTCAACACAACTATGTCCAATCACTATTGAGAAGTTTCCATGATCATAAGGTTTCGTTTAACACCGGTTTTACAAACCCTTTTTTTTTAATAAACTCTAATATCCTCTATATTTTAGAATAATAGGCCTAGTTGGTCTAATTTTTCATATTATTTTTGTCTTTGCTCATGAGCTGCTTTTAAGAAGAAAATTGGAGATCTCTGCATAATCTTGGATTCTTGGCCAGTAACATTTCCAACTCATTATCCCAGTTTTGACGTTTGTGATTTCATAATTTTGGACTTTTGGAGTAACTTTTTCCTCCAAACTATCTCTGGAAATTACCAAAACAAGATGGAGTGACCAGTATCATTGCTTTGTCAACAATAATAATCATGCTTTTTTGAAGATTCAAAATAATTAACCAAATTTGAAGCAGTCTCTAGAGTGATCATTAGTTGCCACACCTGTGGTGCCCCGTAAGGGTCGGTTCTTCTGTTTTTAGATCATCAGTCCGTTGAAGCTTCTTGGCTGTCACTCTGCATATGTGTCGTCAGCCGATGATGTCACTCAAAGGCCTGGTGTTAGGCTATGTTGTTTCTCTTCTCAGTTTGGACATTGAAGTCGATCCTGACAGAGTTTTGCATCTCAGGATTTTCTCTTTGTCCTTAGGAAAAGTCTCAAGTGAAAGTTTCACCTTTTCCATCATTAAATCAGTCTTTCTCCTGTTGTGGTTTCAATCTTTTTATGAAATCACTTCTCAGAGATCTTTGATGCCAGAAATATTGTGGACTTTATTTAACAAACAAAGCCGAGCAACCTCCTGCAGAAAGAGTCGCTCCAGACATGTGGTCGGCTTCACATATATACCCCCATCACTTCCAAAAATGGTCATACATCCTATAGATAGGGTCTTGCACCATGTGACAAACTTAAATAGAATTCACTGCTGCATCAGCATTCTTGACCTTTCTGTAAGCCCCCAAAAGACAAACCAAAGTCACACACTCATAAAGGAAATAAATAATAGTGTCTTAATATGTAACTAAATTACTTATTTTCTAAATAATAAAATCTTCAACATTCCCTCCTCTGGGGCTTATCTAAGCCCCACTTTTAGTATCCTTTTCCAGAGTGTAGTTTCAAAATCCAGCCCTCTCAGTTATGCTACCTAGTGACTAAATCAAGTCACCCAGTCTCTTTTCCAATGACTAGATTATGCGCACCACACTCTGACGGAGTATTCGAGCCAAACATCTCTCTCCATACATTTTCTTTCTTTCAGTTGTATTTTCTTTTTTCTTTCAATGGAGAGAGTAAAAGACTTCGAATTCTCCCTAATAAAACAAAAAACATTAATATAAGTGTGTGGATAAAGTTGGTTCAGCATTGCCTGTCATTGTCACAGTAGAGTATGTCAAACATAAAAATCTTATACATTTAAAAGTATTCTTGCGGTGTAGATATCCTCTTCGACCCAGACTCCCAGGGTCTGGCTCATCAATCATCTTCTTCATCTTTATTTGAGGTACTTGAATCAACATCCAATTTTTGTACATTTAAATTTGGTTTATAAGCCCAATCTTAATAATATTGGTTGCCCTTTAAAATTAATTTTCATTATCTTGATATTTCAGCATTTCCATTTGTTTAACAGTGATTTTAACAACTAATGATCTTACTCTAGCTAGTCCATAAAAAAAAAAAGTGTCCTTTTCGTCATTGGAGAGCGGGTTCGCGGACGCTGGTCCGCGGACGAGCGCGCCGGCCCCCCGAAATTTTTGGGGGGCCGGCCGACGCCGCCACCCGACCCAGGACGGGCGCCCGACACACGCGGGCAGGCGCGAGGGGCCCCCACGCCCTCGGGGGCCCGACGGGAGGCCCCCGTAGTGGGAGACCCCTTTGAGCAGTTCCGCCTTCGTCCTTGGTGTGGCGCCACGCGTGACCCGTCCCACTAACCCACTATTTGTCCGTTTGACCACTGGTTTAGTGGGCCCCCCCCCCCGTCCCACGAAACCACTATTTGTCCAATAACCCACTATTTGGCGGAAACGTCCCGTTGCCCCCCCCCCCGACACCCCCACACCCCCCCCCCCGTCCCACGAACCCACTATTTGTCCAATAACCCACTATTTGGGGCAAATGCCCCCCCACCCCACCCCGACACCCCCCCACCCCCCCCCCCCGTCCCACGGAACCACTATTTGTCCAATAACCCACTATTTTGGGAAAAAGTCCCGTTGACCCCCCCGTTGACCCCCCCGCCCCCCCCCCCATCCCACGAACCCACTATTTGTCCAATAACCCACTATTTTGGGAAAACGTCCCGTTGCCCCCCCCAACACCCCCCCACCCCACCCCCCCGTCCCACGAACCCACTATTTGTCCAATAACCCACTGTTTCGGGAAGACGTCCCACTAACCCACTATTTTTACCATGGGATAAATGCTACGTGGGATCATCCCACGAACCCACTATTTGTCCAATAACCCACTATTTTTGCAAAATGATTTTCCCGCCGTACATGAAAATATGCTGAAATCGGACACAATCCCACGTGCCATCGGTTGAATGGGGATTCAGACAGTTCCTTTGATAGACATTTTTTCTAAAGGTCCTGTCTTAATGAAAACTACTTTACTGTACTCAGGGGCCTCCCCTGAGTCCATAGCACCAAGTCCCATCCCATAATTCCACTGTCCACGAACCCACTATTTTTACAATGGGATAAATGCTACGTGGGATCATCCCACGAAGCCACTATTTGTCCAATAACCCACTATTTTTGAAAAATGATTTTCCCGCATAGTGGGTTATTGGACAAATAGCGGCTTCGTGGGATGATCCCACGTAGCATTTATTCAATGGAAAAAAATAGTGGGTTCGTGGACAGTTGAATTATGGGATGGGACTTGGTGCTGTGTACTCAGGGGAGGCCCCTGAGTGCAGTAAAATAGTTTTCATCTAGAAAGGACCTTTAAAAAAAATGTTATGTCCAATATTGACTTGGTGGGAAATCATGATACAAAAATAGTGGGTTATTGGACAAATAGTGGCTTCGTGGACACGTGTTTTTTAAGCCCATCTTTAATATTTTTTTTGATAAAAACTATTTTACAGCACTCAGGGGCCCCCCCTGAGTCTGTGGGACCAAGTCCCATCCCAAAATTCCACCGTCCAGGAACCCACTATTTTTTTCCATTGAATAAATGCTACGTGGGATCTCCATATCTCAGCTCTGGAAAGGTCTAGAACCTCCATTTTGCCATTCCTCTCTTAGTCCCAACACCCTCTAACAGAATCCAGAGTTTCAAGAAGATCAGAGAAACTTTTTTTCCAGACCCAAAAAAAGCGTAAGGGGTATATGCCTGTCGGTTTTTTTGGGTCCGAAAAAAAAGTTTCTCTGATCTTCTTGAAACTCTGGATTCTGTTAGAGGGTGTTGAGGCCTAGAGAGGAATCCAAAAATGGAGGTTCTAGATCATTCTAGAGCTGAGATATGGAGATCCCACGTAGCATTTATTCAATGGAAAAAAATAGTGGGTTCCTGGACGGTGGAATTATGGGATGGGACTTGGTTCTATGGACTCAGGGGAGGCCCCTGAGTGCTGTAAAATAGTTTTTATCAAAAAAATATTAAAGATGGGCTCATAAACCACGTGTCCACGAAGCCACTATTTGTCCAATAACCCACTATTTTTGTATCATGATTTTCCAATAAGTCTATATTGGACATAACATTTTTTTTTAAAGATTCTGTCTTGATAAAAACTACTTTACTGCACTCAGGGGCCTCCCCTGAGTCTGTGGGACCAAGTCCCATCCCATAATTCCACTGTCCACGAACCCACTATTTTTTTCCATTGGATAAATGCTACGTGGGATCATCCCACGAAGCCACTATTTGTCCAATAACCCACTATTTTTGGAAAATGATTTTCCCGCATACATGAAAATATGCTGCAAATGGACACAATCCCACGTGCCATCGGTTGAATGGGGATTCAGACAGTTCATTTGATAGACATTTTAATTAAAGTCCCTATCTTGATGAAAACTATTTTACTGCACTCAGGGGCCTCCCCTGAGTCTGTGGGACCAAGTCCCATCCCATAATTCCACTGTCCACGAACCCACTATTTTGTACAATGGGATAAATGCTACGTGGGATCATCCCACGAAGCCACTATTTGTCCAATAACCCACTATATTTGTCCAATAACCCACTATTTGTCCAATAACCCACTATTTGGCGCAAACGTCCAATAACCCACTATTTGTCCAATAACCCACTATTTGTCCAATAACCCACTATTTGTCCAATAACCCACTATTTGTCCAATAACCCACTATTTGTCCAATAACCCACTATTTGTCCAATAACCCACTATTTGTCCAATAACCCACTATATTTGTCCAATAACCCACTATTTGTCCAATAACCCACTATTTGGCGCAAACGTCCAATAACCCACTATTTGTCCAATAACCCACTATTTGTCCAATAACCCACTATTTGTCCAATAACCCACTATATTTGTCCAATAACCCACTATTTGTCCAATAACCCACTATTTGGCGCAAACGTCCAATAACCCACTATTTGTCCAATAACCCACTATATTTGTCCAATAACCCACTATTTGTCCAATAACCCACTATTTGGCGCAAACGTCCAATAACCCACTATTTGTCCAATAACCCACTATATTTGTCCAATAACCCACTATTTGTCCAATAACCCACTATTTGGCGCAAACGTCCCGTTGCCCCCCCCAACACCACCCACCCCCACCCCCCGTCCCACGAACCCACTATTTTTACAATGGAATAAATGCTATGTGGGATCCATAGGCCCCGAACTTTGAACGGCTATAACTCAGCGACCAAGCCACCTAGAGGCACCAAACTCGGGTCAAAGTAGGGTCCCCAGGGGCCCTCTCCAACGCGCCCTAGCCCGTGCTTCTAGGGGCCCCACGGTCCGAGATACGGGGCCCAACAGGAAAGGTTGCATTTCAGAAGGAAGGGTCCCAGAGGCTCGGGACTCTGGGGTCTGAGAGGGCCCCTTGGGGACCCTCACCACCCCGAAGGATGACCCGCTGGGACTCTTCCTTTCCGAGATATCGACCGTTTTGTCCAAAAGTCCCTTGTGTATAACAGGGTGTATCTCGGGGACCCAACCGAGTTGGGGCTCCAAACTCCGGGCATGAGGAGGGCCCATGGGGCCCCTTCAGACCCCACCGTCCCCAGCTCCTGGGACCTTCCGTTTCCGAGATACGGCCACTTCCTGTCCAGGTTTGACCGGGTATATCTCGGGAACCAAGCCGAGTTGGAGCTCCAAACTCCTGGTGTGGAGAGGTACCCATGGGCACCCCATGACCCCAGAGTATGGAGCCCAAAGTCGGCTTGGTTCCTGAGTTATGCCCGGTCAAAAATGGGACTTTCATCCTTCCGACAATTCACCCGGATCCTCCCGAGAACTCACCCGTTCCAATCCAGTTGAAACTCGGGATTCTGGTAGAGGGTGATGAGACTTAGACATGAGTGCAAGAATGGAGGCTCTAGAGCCATCCAGAGCTGAGATATGGAGATCCCACGTAGCATTTATCCAATGGTAAAAATAGTGGGTTCGTGGACAGTGGAATTATGGGATGGGACTTGGTCCTATGGACTCAGGGGAGGCCCCTGAGTGCAGTAAAGTAGTTTTCATCAAGATAGGACCTTTGGAAAAAAAACTATGTCCAATATTGACTTTGTGGGAAATCATGATACAAAAATAGTGGGTTATTGGACAAATAGTGGCTTCGTGGACATGTGTTTTGTAGGCCCATCTTTAATATTTTTTTGATAAAAACTATTTTACAGCACTCAGGGGCCCCCCCTGAGTCTGTGGGACCAAGTCCCATCTCAAAATTCCACCGTCCAGGAACCCACTATTTTTTTCCATTGAATAAATGCTACGTGGGATCTCCATATCTCAGCTCTGGAAGGGTCTAGAACCTCCATTTTGCCATTCCTCTCTAGGCCTAGACACCCTCTAACAGAATCCAGAGTTTCAAGAAGATCAGAGAAACTTTTTTTCCAGACCCAAAAAAAGCGTAAGGGGTATATGCCTGTCGGTTTTTTTGGGTCCGAAAAAAAAGTTTCTCTGATCTACTTGAAACTCTGGATTCTGTTAGAGGGTGTTGAGACTAAGAGAGGAATGCAAAAATGGAGGTTCTAGATCAATCTAGAGCTGAGATATGGAGATCCCACGTAGCATTTATTCAATGGAAAAAAATAGTGGGTTCCTGGACAGTTGAATTATGGGATGGGACTTGGTTCTATGGACTCAGGGGAGGCCCCTGAGTGCTGTAAAATAGTTTTTATCAAAAAAATATTAAAGATGGGCTCATAAACCACGTGTCCACGAAGCCACTTTTTGTCCAATAACCCACTATTTTTGAATCATGATTTCCCGACGAGTCAATATTGGACATAGTTTTTTTTTAAGAGGTCCTGTCTTGATAAAAACTACTTTACTGCACTCAGGGGCCTCCCCTGAGTCCACAGCACCAAGTCCCATCCCATAATTCCACTGTCCACGAACCCACTATTTTGTACTATTGAATAAATGCTACGTGGGATCATCCCACGAAGCCACTATTTGTCCAATAACCCACTATTTTTGGAAAATGATTTTCCCGCATACATGAAAATATGCTGCAAATGGACACAATCCCACGTGCCATCGGTTGAATGGGGATTCAGACAGTTCATTTGATAGACATTTTAATTAAAGTCCCTATCTTGATGAAAACTATTTTACTGCACTCAGGGGCCTCCCCTGAGTCTGTGGGACCAAGTCCCATCCCATAATTCCACTGTCCACGAACCCACTATTTTTACAATGGGATAAATGCTACGTGGGATCATCCCACGAAGCCACTATTTGTCCAATAACCCACTATTTTTGTCCAATAACCCACTATTTGTCCAATAACCCACTATTTGGCGCAAACGTCCAATAACCCACTATTTGTCCAATAACCCACTATATTTGTCCAATAACCCACTATTTGTCCAATAACCCACTATTTGGCGCAAACGTCCAATAACCCACTATTTGTCCAATAACCCACTATTTGTCCAGTAACCCAATACTTTTGTAAAATGATTTTTTTTGGGGGGGGGCCCGGGGCCCGTGACTCTCCCGTTCAGGAGAGGGTCCCCTCGGGACACCTTCACCCGAGTTTGAGCTCTCTGCGTCTTTGCGCTGCCAAGATACGAGCCGTTTTGTCCCAGAGGTCGAGAGGTCAGCTTTCGGACGCCATTTTGACTGGCGCGCCGTGGTTTTCGACTAATATCTCGGCCAAAACACCACCGAAATTCATGAAATTTTTACCATTCTTTTCAGCTCGACTAGACGGTTCCTTAGAGCCCGGGGCCCGCCGGATCCGTCGAGTTTTGGCCTTGATAATTGTTCGTTTATATCTGTATCTCGGGGCCCCAGGGGCCCACGAGGCCGCGGGTGGTCTCAAAGTAAAGGTCTCGACCCGTTCTAAACACTATAAAAGGTTAGGTGTCCATAGGACCCAGTGGGTCATCATGAAAAATAAAATAGTCTCCAGTCACCATCCACATTTTCAGTCACCATTCACAATCACTGGGTTATTTTACAATCGGGGGTCATGAAACGCTTAGGAAGCGGCTAGGGCCCTCAAACTCGGGGGCCCGACTCGGGGTCACTAGACGACAGTGCTCGCCGAGTTTCGGGCTCCTACGACCTTCCGTCTCCGTACGGACGCACGTTTCGTTGGTTTGACCTTTTTGACCCCTTGCACATGTTTTTCACCCTTTTTCGACCTTTCGACACCTGAACGAGGTCCCAGGGGCCCCAAACTTTCAGGGCCGCACCAGGGGGCCGTGGCGAGTCGGAAAACGGCGCCCCCTAGTCGATCGGCCCTTCCGAAGCGGCGTCCGCGAAACCACTATAGAAAAACCCATTGATTTAATGGGCGAGTGGGATTTTGATAGAAAGGTCCCAGGGGCCCCAAACTCAGCACGGTGAACCCTGGGCCCGCCCTGAGTGACGTACCGATAGGGCCCGGGCCCTAGGGCCTGAGACACATTTTTCGTCCACCTCTCTGACCTGTTTCCACTTGGAAAACAGGCCCGTTTTCGGCAGTACACTCACCCGGACTTTAAACGCTTGCCAAGTGGCTAGGGCCCTCAAACTCGGGGGCCCGACTCAGGGGCCCTAGACGACGGAACTCGCCGAGTTTCGGGCTCCTGCGACTTTCCGTCTCCTTACGGGGGCCGTCCCACCACCCATTTAAAAGGCATAGCGGTTTCGCGGACGAGCATCCTTTTTCAACTTCGCGACCCCTGAACGAGGTCCCAGGGGCCCCAAACTTTCAGGGCCGAACCAGGGGGCCGTGCCGAGAAGGAAAACGGCGCCCCCTAGTCGATCGGCCCTTCCGAAGCGGCGTCCGCGAAACCACTATAGAAAAACCCATTGATTTAATGGGCGAGTGGGATTTTGATAGAAAGGTCCCAGGGGCCCCAAACTCAGCACGGTGAACCCTGGGCCCGCCCTGAGTGACGTACCGATAGGGCCCGGGCCCTAGGGCCTGAGACACATTTTTCGTCCACCTCTCTGGCCTGTTTCCACTTGGAAAACAGGCCCGTTTTCGGCAGTACACTCACCCGGACTTTAAACGCTTGCCAAGTGGCTAGGGCCCTCAAACTCGGGGGCCCGACTCAAGGGCCCTAGACGACGGAACTCGCCGAGTTTCGGGCTCCTGCGACTTTCCGTCTCCTTACGGGGGCCGTCCCACGGCCCATTTAAAAGGCATAGCGGGTTCGCGGACGAGGGGCCCTTTTTCGACCTGAACGAGGTCCCAGGGGCCCCAAACTTTCAGGGCCGCACCAGGGGGCCGTGGCGAGTCGGAAAACGGCGCCCCCTAGTCGATCGGCCCTTCCGAAGCGGCGTCCGCGAAACCACTATGGGGACCCATTCATTTAATGGGCGAGTGGGATTTTTATAGAAAGGTCCCAGGGGCCCCAAACTTTCACGGGCCGCACCAGGGGCCCGTGGCGAGAAGGAAAACGGCGCCCCCTAGTCGATCGGCCCTTCCGAAGCGGCGTCCACGAAACCACTATGGGGCCCCATTGATTTAATGGGCGAGTGGGATTTTTATGGAAATGTCCCAGGGGCCCCAAATTCGGTACTGTGGCTCCAGGGCCCGCCCCGAGTGACGTACCGAAAGCACCAGGCCCTAGAGCGAGGGCAAGTATTTTTTAGCCTCTGTGCAAAATCTCTTCCTTTGCCTGACTCTCAAAAAGCCTTTTCAGGCCTCTGAATGATTTTTTGGCGGGGGAGGGGCGGTTTTTCAAAAGGGCCCTAGGGCCCCACGATTCGGGGCCCCGCGTCAGGGGCCCCTGGAGAGTCGGGATCTGAAGTATCGAGGCACCACCACCCTCCGTCTGCGTACGGGGGCCGTCCCACGGCCCATTTAAAAGGCATAGTGGTTTCGCGGACGAGCGTCCCCTTTTTCGACCTCGCGGCCCCTGAACGGGGGCCCCGGGGCCCCAAACTTTCCCGCCCGCACCAGGGTGCCGTGGCGAGTCGGATAACGGCGCCCCCTAGTCGATCGGCCCTTCCGAAGCGGCGTCCGCGAAACCACTACGGCGAATACATTCATTTAATGGGCGAGTGGGATTTTGATAGAAATGTCCCCGGGGCCCCAAACTCGGCACGGTGGCCCCTGGGCCCGCCCCGAGCGACATACCAAAGGCGCTAGGCTCTAGAGCCAAGGCAACCCCTTCCCGCCCTTTTAACCCTAATCTCGGCCTTGTGTCTCTTCCACTCATGTACCCTAAGAGCCTTTTGAGTGAAAGTTGGTTATAAGGGGGAAACTTTGTGCAGGAAGGTCCTAGGGCCCCACGCTTCGGGGCCCTGAGTCGGGGGCCCCTGGAGAGTCGGGATCTGAAGTATCGAGGTACCATGACCCTGCGTTTCCGTACGGGGGCCGTCCCACGGACCATTTAGCGGCGTAGCGGGTTCGCGGACGAGGGGCCCTTTTTTGACCTCGCGGCCCCTGAACGGGGTCCCAGGGGCCCCAAACTTTTCCGCCCGCACCAGGGGGCCGTGGCGAGTCGGAAAATGGCGGCCCCAAGTCGATCGGCCCTTCGGAAGCGGCGTCCACGAAACCACTACGGCGAATACATTCATTTAATGGGCGAGTGGGATTTTGATGGAAATGTCCCAGGGGCCCCAAATTCGGCACGGTGGCCCCTGGGCCCGCCCCGAGCGATGTACCGAAAGCACCGGGCTCTTGAGCGAAGGCAAAACGTTGTCACCCTCTAACCCTAATCTCTGCCACACAAACAGGCGCGGGGCCCCTTTTTTGACCTTTCGGCCCCTGAACGAGGTCCCAGGGGCCCCAAACTTTCCCGCCCGCACCAGGGGGCCGTGGCGAGTCAGAAAACGGCGCCCCCTAGTCGATCGGCCCTTCGGAAGCGGTGTCCACGAAACCACGGTGGAAAACCCATTCATTTAATGGCCGAGTGGGATTTTGACAGAATGGCCCCAGGGGCCCCAAATTCGGCACGGTGGCCCCGGGGCCCGTCCCGAGCGACATGTCAAAAGCACATGGTGGTGGGGGAGGGGCAATTTTTTGTAAGGGCCCTAGGGCCCCAAGCTTCGGGGCCCCGCGTCAGGGGCCCCTGGAGAGTCGGAATCTGAAGTATCGAGGAGCCACGACCCTCCGTCTGCGTACGGGGGCCGTCCCACGGGCCATTCGAAAGGCATAGCGGGTTCGCGGACGAGGGGCCCATTTTTCGACCTTTCGGCCCCTGAACGAGGTCCCCGGGCCCCCAAACTTTCCCACCCGCACCAGGGGGCCGTGCCGAGTCGGAAAACTGCGGCCCCTAGTCGATCGGCCCTTCGGAAGCGGTGTCCACGAAACCACGGTGGAAAACCCATTCATTTAATGGGCGAGTGGGATTTTGACAGAATGGCCCCAGGGGCCCCAAATTCGGCACGGTGGCCCCGGGGCCCGTCCCGAGCGACATGTCAAAAGCACATGATGGTGGGGGAGGGGCAATTTTTTGTAAGGGCCCCAGGGCCCCAAGCTTCGGGGCCCCACGTAAGGGGCCCCTGGAGAGTCAGGATCTGAAGTATCGAGGAACCACGACCCTCCGTCTGCGTACGGGGGCCGTCCCACGGGCCATTTGAAAGGCATAGTGGTTTCGCGGACGTGAGTCCCTTTTTCGACTTTGCGGCCCCTGAACAAGGTCCCCGGGGCCCTAAACTTTCAGGGCCGCACCAGGGGGCCGTGGCGAGAAGGAAAACGTCACCCCCTAGTCGATCGGCCCTTCGTAAGCGGTGTCCACGAAACCACTATGGGGCCCCATTCATTTAATGGGGAAGTGGGATTTTGATGGAAATGTCCCAGGGGCCCCAAATTCGGCACAGTGGCCCCGGGGCCCGCCCCGAGCGACATACTGACGGCGCGGGGTGATCCGTAACAAACAAAAAAAAAACAGTGGGTTATTGGACAAATAGTGAGTCCGTGGGACGGGGGGGGTGGGGGGGTGTCGGGGGGGGGCTACCGGACATTTGCGCCAAATAGTGGGTTATTGGACAAATAGTGGGTTCGTGGGACGTGGGGGGGGTGGGGGGTGGCGGGGGGTGTTTGGGGGGGTGGGGGGGCATTTGCGCCAAATAGTGGGTTATTGGACAAATAGTGGGTTCGTGGGACGGGGGGGGTGGTGGGGAGGTGTTCCGGGGGGGTGGGGGGGCATTTGCCCAATATAGTGGGTTATTGGACAAATAGTGGGTTCGTGGGACGGGGGGGGTGTTGGGGGGGTGTTGGGGGGGGTGGTCCTGGGGGCAACATGCTCTCTGTCGCCCACTAGAGGTGTCCAAAAAGCCACGGTCCCGTGGCAAGTAGGTCGTATTCCGTGAATAGGGGGGGTAGTAATAAAGGCCCACTTCCCACCAAGTCTGTGGGGCCACGGCCTCCCAATTCACACTACGATCCCTCCGACCCATTATGCGTCCAATGGCAGCTTATTAACATGGGCTTTTTTCCACGAACCCACGTTTTGGACTACCTATAGGAAGTACACAACAGAATAATAACCACCTTTCAATATTGCAACTTCAGAAAACATTCCTATTTTAGCAAACCATGTTTATACTTCAAATCAAGTTTTTCTTAACTTTTTGCTCTTAAACTTTTTTGACTTAATCCTGTATTCGCTAAATGTTCCTCCCTGCACAGTATTATTTGGTAAACGTGCAACACTGATCTTCAAACATAAGTCCTTCTACTTTTCTCATGTAATTGTTTTCCTCCTAATGCAGACAAAGCATTACAGTAAATCTCTGCTGATTTATAATAAATAATTTATTCATTCTGCGTTTTTATTTTTCGTGATCCATATGAATTTTGATTTAAAATAGGGCTGGGTTAAATACCTATTTTTCTCATTTTCAATTGCTTTTTTTTTATGAAGGAATATCAATTATTAAATTCGAAGAATCAATCTTTTAGTCAATCATTTTTAATTGATGAACGAACAGAACATTGTAGTGCACCTTTTATCCTTTAAATCACTTTGTGCTTCGTTATAAAGTTTCATATTTTAAATTCAGTTTTATTACCAACATGTAACAATAAATACCATTTAGATATTTTTAATCTCGCGTTATAGCTCCTCATTGGAGCTCCTCAGTTCAAGCGGTTCTTAACTGAATATCTTTTCTTCCTTTCTACTAATTTCTAAATAAACTCATGAATAATCTAGTTATGTCCCATGTAATCACTCAAACTACGAAAGCTTTAGAGCAATGTTACATTTACCTCATAAAAGTCATTCAATAAACTCATTAGACAATTAGAAAAAATAACTCCAGAAAATAACTTTTCTACTACCTACATATTGATTATATGTACATTTCTTTTTTCTGTAAATCTAAATTTCTAATTTTTATATCAACCATTTAAAACATAAAGCATTATAACTTAATTATTATTAAAACTTCCTTGTGTGCAATTTAAGTGTTCGTATACAATTCATTTTAATCTTCAATATTCTTGGAATAACTTGCTAACCCATTTCTGATAGCATTTCAAATCTTAGGAATACTTCTCTGTTAGAAATCTCATTTCTGCATCTGCCCTTCCTCTGCTAATAACATTGCCTTTACCCGTCTATATCATGTCCACATAATCCATTATCAAGTATTTTAATAGTCCTTCTCGCCTATTTGTGTCGCTGTTCCTTTCTTAACTGTATTTTTGGCACAAATTTTACAAATTTCACATTCGTAATCTCTCTTTACAAATTTCACTCTCCTTTTCCTTAATCTCTCCTAATTCCCCCCTTGCGTACTGGTCAAAACCAGGCGCATCTGGATTGAAAATATTCAAAAGTGATGTTGGTGTAACAATCTGTCCTTCATGTGAATGTCAAATATCTGTTTTGACCCTCCTCTGGTACCATAGATTATTATTAAGTGCCTGCTTGTTATTGAATTCGATTAACTTCCAATTAAATTTGTCGTTCTATTAGCACTACTTAATATTTTATTTAGTCAATAGCATATTGAATCATAACATAATCTTATGAATTAAAGTTAAAATCGAATATTTGTTAATAGCCAGTCTTAATACTTGTTTTAATTTCAACTGTAGCCTTAAACTAATTAGGTATACCCCTGTATACCCCTGTATACCCCTGTATACCCCTGTATACCCCTGTATCTTTTGGATCTTTTTAAAATGTCTTTTAGTTCTATTTTTTATTCCTTTATGAATTGTCCTAATTCCAATTATTCTATGTAAATTTCTTGAATTAGTCGTTAACATTCATTTTATCATCATACCATACATTTTCTTCTCTGGTGGGGTTATTATTAGGTTGCTACTAAATATTCAAGGGCTTTAACATTACATTTTTAGAAAAGTTTGGTTGATGTTGAGTATTGTCTGAACTTGTACTCATCTCTTTCACTCTGTTGATTCTCTTCTTTGCACAACTCCTTGTGAATCTCCCACTTTCTGCAACTTTTCATTCCTGTGAATTTGGTCAAGTTTGTCTCCTTTTTCCATTCATGTTGATCTTTGTGAGTTGTTGCAATGGGTTGTTTCCTCTCATTTGCAAGGGAAGATCATTGATCCCTCACTTTCTGTTGTCGAGGGGGTTGAGGCTTGTTGGTGTATTTTAAGTTGATAGGCATGGACTGAAGTCACTTTGCTGATCAATGCACAAGCCTCTTCTGAGATTACAATGCACAGTCACTGGTTCTTTGTTAGAATCATCCCAGAAACCTTCCTGGAAGTGATCTACTGTCATCTGTGAATGAAATCTTAATTATTTATGTTAGTGACAACAACATATATTAAATCATCTGCTCATCTGGCCCATTGTCCTCCTCGGTGTTACCTGTAGAATGGTCATGTGGGCTGAGTGGTTTCCTTTCATTAGCAGCAGGGCTTAAACCCATATATTCCCTTTTTATTTTATAAATTTGGCTTTTTATCTTCATATTTGCACCCTCTTTACATTTTTCTCACATTCAATTTCAAATGTACTTTTTACAATTAGTCAACTCAACTCAGTTATCTCATGGTTTTGAGTCCCACTATCAGCACACTATTCATCTTGGACAACACTCAACCCACTTTACAAGACAAAAGTTACAAGACATTATTTCATACTTTTGACAAAGAATCAGCTCCATCACGATATGCTGAAAAGAAAGTCAGTTATGCTCCATCATGATATTCTGAAAAGAAAGTAAGATGTGTTATGCGCTGCGCAAAATGTGGCACTGTTTTTTCCCATTATTTTTCTATTGCCACTACAGTTTCAACCAGGACATTTAACCAAATTCATCCATGGTCATTATTTTATTGGGCAGAATTTGCCCTGTGGGCCCACATATTCAATTTTCAATACAGCTGTATTGGCAAAATAATTGATTTGCCTCTCTGTCTCTTCAAACACAATCTCTCACTCTCATACTCAGTCACACACATTGGCCATCACACACACACTCCTGTGGCTGCTGCAGCAGGTTCTGCTCTAAATGCAGAACTTATAATTTTAGCTGTGGAATGCATCAGGTCAACACAACTATGTCCAATCACTATTGAGAAGTTTCCATGATCATAAGGTTTCCATTTAACACCGGTTGTACAAAACCTTTTTTCTTTTTATAAACTCTAATATCCTCTATATTTTAGAATAATAGGCCTAGTTGGTCTAATTTTTCTTTCATATTATTTTATCTTTGCTCATGAGCTGCTTTTAAGAAGAAATTGGAGATCTCTGCATAATCTTGGATTCTTGGCCAGTAACATTTCCAACTCATTATCCCAGTTTTGACGTTTGTGATTTCATAATTTTGGACTTTTGGAGTAACTTTTCCCTCCAATCTATCTCTAGAATTTACCAAAACAAGATGGAGTGACCAGTATCATTGCTTTGTCAACAATAATAATCAATAATAATCATGCTTTTACAATAATAATCATGCTTTGACATTTTGTCTATCTTTTTCTTTGCCAGAGAATAATTCTATAATGCTTTTAGCCCTATAGTTGTTTAATCTAATAGCCCTCACTATACCAAATCCAGCCTCCGTTCTAATTATTTGGCGAGTTTGAGCACCCACTTCTGTCTGTCAACATATTTTCTTTTTCTTATAGGGCTGGACTTGTACCTACTGAAAAAGCAGAGAGGGTTAGTTTAGCAGAGAATATAAAGAATTGCTCTTAGACCAGTGAATAATCAAAATGAATAAAGTTAATATAATAATTAACCAACTTTGAAGCAGTCTTTAGAGTGATCATTAGTTGCCACACCTGTGGTGCCCGTACAATTGCAGTTCTTCTGTTTTTAGATCATCAGTCCGTTGAAGCTTCTTGGCTGTCACTCTGCATATGTTGTCAGCCGACGCTGTCACTCAAAGGCCTGGTGTTAGCCTCTGATGTTTTTCTCTGCCTCTTCTCAGTTTTGGGCAATGAAGTTGATCCTGCCTGAGTTTTGCATCTCAGGATTTTCTCTTTGTGCTTAGGAAAAGTCTCAAGTGAAAGTTTCACCTTTTCCATCATTAAATCAGTCTTTCTCCTTGCTGAGCTTTCCAGAAAGTCAATTTCAGGAGGGGAGCTCAAAGCCCCTCACCCACTTCTGTCTTCTTTCTGCAGTCTCTTTGACCTTTGGCCTCTTGTTGCTTTCATTGAAACTGTCAGTGAAGCCATCTGAAATTTGAACACTCAGAGATCTGCATGAATCAAATTTAACTTTTAAAAATACTAGGTCCAATTGTGCCTGAGCTATTAGCTCTTTATCTAAATTTCACTTTTTAACCATCTTTTTTACTAGTTCTTCTATATAAAAATCTCACTGGTTGACAACAGCAGTTCTTCCATTCTATTTTTAGTAAAGCAAGTTCTTCATTGCAGGAAAAAGCAAGCTATTTCTGTTTTTCAATATCAGCAAAAATCTAACTTTGATTATCTAAGTATAATTAAATTTTCCCTATCATAAAATCGGCTTTCAATCTTTCTTCTATCTTTGCATGCTGTGTTCAAATAATCTAGCATGGTGAATAACATTTTTCTCAACCAACATCAAGGAATTCCTCTTATCTTTTCTTTTTAATTATTGAATCAACAATATTTACTACAATTCTAAGATTCCTAATGTTTATGAAACTTAGTCACCCAATCTTGATCACCTAACACTGCACAACTTATTTTTTCTTAACACAAACTTAATAATCTGCAATGGAATAATTTTCCACTCTGTCTTCAGGGATAATGAGCTACAAATTTAGACGTCTTCAGATATAACATATTAAGCTCGTGCAATCTTATTTATATTGATCTATTCATATATATATATATATTATTAGGCTACATTTATTGATTAAATACTTCTTTTTTTTTCTTTCTTTTTTTCATACTGCAATAATCTGCAGAGTTAATATCTTGAAACAATTGTCTTCCTTTACTTTTTGTTAATACACCATTTATTTCATGTCTCTAAATCTCATTCACACATTCTTTGTCCCTTTTCAAGTGACCAGGGTCAGGGGGTCACTATTTTTACCCACAGGCACAGTCAAGCAAGACACAGGATCCCACAGAGACACACACCCTATTCTGTACTCTATTCCCTGTCAGATCTGAATTATTCGCTACTTCTCAATTTTTTTTTTAAAACACTACATTAAATATTCACTGTTTCACTTCCTCAACACAGCAAAAACAATACCTCTAAGATTCACTGATTCACTTCCTCAACACAGTGAAAAAACAATACCTCTTTAACTATACTAAAACTTCATCTGTGCACATGCTATTTACTTGTATCCTTCAAGGCCCACTTACAAGTAAAACACAGATCACTAATAACTGATATCCTTATCAGTACAGTTGTCATCCATCCAGGCCCACTTGACAACATAAAATCTTCTTCTGTGTACATGCTATTCTTGTATCATTCAATGCCCACTTACAAGAAAAACACAGATAAATCAACTGATATCCTTATCAGTAAATACAAACCCTCTGTATGCATGCTCTTGCTTATTATCCATCGAGGCCCACTTAATAAAGCAAAACACAGATTCTTGCATATTCGTACAACAAAACCTTAGCGCCAAATCAGCAACACCAGTGTTCACAAAATCCACACAGGATCATATAAGCACTGGTAAACACTACTGGGAGCTCCCCCGCGCTTTTACAAACTACTTGATATCTACAAGGCCTTCTTATTAGAAATCAAACTGCATGCAATCATTTCTGGAATCAAAGACCCCTTTTTCAATTTTGTTTTGGTTCTTTTAAATTTGAAGAAGCTTTTCTTACCACTTCCGGGCAGCTGCTGGTGACCAACACATACTTTACACAAAAGCAAAAATGCTCACCTCAAAGTACAGTGGCCACTGTTGTCTGTGCCGGTCACCAGAGATGCCCTTCATGGTTCCTTCAGCTCCTAACAAGTCCCATCTGGGGTGCCATTTGTTGTGGTTTCAATCTTTTTATGAAATCACTTCTCAGAGATCTTTGATGCCAGAAATATTGTGGACTTTATTTAACAAACAAAGCCGAGCAACCTCCTGCAGAAAGAGTCGCTCCAGACATGTGGTCGGCTTCACATATATACCCCCATCACTTCCAAAAATGGTCATACATCCTATAGATAGGGTCTTGCACCATGTGACAAACTTAAATAGAATTCACTGCTGCATCAGCATTCTTGACCTTTCTGTAAGCCCCCAAAAGACAAACCAAAGTCACACACTCATAAAGGAAATAAATAATAGTGTCTTAATATGTAACTAAATTACTTATTTTCTAAATAATAAAATCTTCAACACTCCTTGCTGAGATTTCCAGAAAGTCAATTTCAGGAGGGGAGCTCAAAGCCCCTCACCCACTTCTGTCTTCTTTCTGCAGTCTCTTTGACCTTTGGCCTCTTGTTGCTTTCATTGAAACTGTTAGTGAAGCCATCTGAAATTTGAACACTCAGAGATCCGCATAAATCAAATTTAACTTTGAAAAATACTAGGTCCAATTGTGCCTGAGCTGTCAGCTCTTTATCTAAATTTCACTTTTTAACCATCTTTTTTTTTCTTTCTAGTTCTTTTATATAAAAATCTCACTGGTTGACAACAGCAGTTCTTCCATTCTATTTTTAGTAAAGCAAGTTCTTCATTGCAGGAAAAAGCAAGCTATTTCTGTTTTTCAATATCAGCAATAATCTAACTTTGATAATCTAAGTATAATTAACTTTTCCCTATCATAAAATCAGCTTTCAATCTTTATTCTATTTTTGCATGCTGTGTTCAAATAATCTAGCATGGTGAATAACATTTTTCTCAACCAACATCAAGGAATTCCTCTTATCTTTTCTTTTTCTTTTTTTTCTTTTTTATTACAGAATCAACCATTCCCATTTACTTCAATTCTAAGATTCTTGTAAAATGTTTATGATTGTTGAAACTTAGTCACCCAATCTTGATCACCTAACACTGCACAACTTATTTTTTCTTAACACAAACTTAATTATCTGCAATGGAATAATTTTTCCTACTCTGTCTTCAGGGATAATGAGATACAAATTTTAGAAGCTTCAGATCTGTAAATCTGTATTTTAATTAGACGCGTGACTACTTTATATCACAGCCGCGTCTGAGAAGTGGGCTATTGCAGTTTAAATTTTATAGCACTTAAGTGTAGCTGTTCATAGAGACAGTTTCGATTTTCTCCCATTTTCGGATTATTTGATTTGCCTGTGCTAATTGGCTGGCCTAGCAGCAACTGTAGAACAGATATAAGGCTAGGAGAATCAGAACAGTGCAGGACGAGCGTCAGTCTGCGTGTAGAACGAACGAGAGCGCAAGTGGTTTTTTCTTAATATTCAGTTCTCTTGTTGTTTAGTGTATTATTTTCCAGAAAGTAGGGCTATTTTCGATTCTGTGGTTATTGTACATTTTTTCCTTCACACAAATCTGTATTTTAATTAGACGCGTGACTACTTTATATCACAGCCGCGTCTGAGAAGTGGGCTATTGCAGTTTAAATTTTATAGCACTTAAGTGTAGCTGTTCATAGAGACAGTTTCGATTTTCTCCCATTTTCGGATTATTTGATTTGCCTGTGCTAATTGGCTGGCCTAGCAGCAACTGTAGAACAGATATAAGGCTAGGAGAATCAGAACAGTGCAGGACGAGCGTCAGTCTGCGTGTAGAACGAACGAGAGCGCAAGTGGTTTTTTCTTAATATTCAGTTCTCTTGTTGTTTAGTGTATTATTTTCCAGAAAGTAGGGCTATTTTCGATTCTGTGGTTATTGTACATTTTTTCCTTCACACAAATCTGTATTTTAATTAGACGCGTGACTACTTTATATCACAGCCGCGTCTGAGAAGTGGGCTATTGCAGTTTAAATTTTATAGCACTTAAGTGTAGCTGTTCATAGAGACAGTTTCGATTTTCTCCCATTTTCGGATTATTTGATTTGCCTGTGCTAATTGGCTGGCCTAGCAGCAACTGTAGAACAGATATAAGGCTAGGAGAATCAGAACAGTGCAGGACGAGCGTCAGTCTGCGTGTAGAACGAACGAGAGCGCAAGTGGTTTTTTCTTAATATTCAGTTCTCTTGTTGTTTAGTGTATTATTTTCCAGAAAGTAGGGCTATTTTCGATTCTGTGGTTATTGTACATTTTTTCCTTCACACAAATCTGTATTTTAATTAGACGCGTGACTACTTTATATCACAGCCGCGTCTGAGAAGTGGGCTATTGCAGTTTAAATTTTATAGCACTTAAGTGTAGCTGTTCATAGAGACAGTTTCGATTTTCTCCCATTTTCGGATTATTTGATTTGCCTGTGCTAATTGGCTGGCCTAGCAGCTGTCCTCACTCAGGCGTTTGAAAGCACTATATCTCTGTAGTGTGCGCGCTGTCGCGGAAGCGTCAGCGGAAGCGTTTCAGCTCTCCTCGTGTGAAGACCGACTCGGGTAAAGACCATCGACTCTACCTGCGCGACTCCACCGAGCAAGGACACCTGCAAGGCACTTAAGTATCCTATTCCCCCTCTTCCTTTCACACTGGTATAGTATTTCCCTACTAAATATGTGCTTTCAATACATTCCTGTTGTCTCTCGACGACGCTCTCTCATCACGCACAGAAGGCAGCGCAATACTGCTAATCTGCGTCCTATTCTCCCATCCTCTCACACACCTCTCTCCATTTCTATGGGTCTATGGAATTGTCAGTCAGCAGTCAACAAAGCTGACTTCATTCCAGCCTTTGCATCTCACTCTACTCTTAATATTTTAGGCTTAACTGAGACCTGGATTCGTCCAGAAGACTCAGCAACCCCGACTGCTCTCTCGAACAACTTCTCCTTCTCTCACACTCCTCGCCAGTCTGGGAGGGGTGGGGGCACAGGTCTTCTCATTTCTAACAATTGGAATTACTCAACTCTCTCTTCTCTCTGCAATAACTACTCGTTTGAATATCATGCTATTACTCTTACAACTCCCATTAAGATCCATATTGTAGTCATATATCGCCCCCCAGGTCAACTGGGAAGCTTTGTAGAGGAGCTGGATGTGCTGCTGTCTTCTTTCCCTGAGGATGGAACCCCACTTGTAGTCTTCGGTGATTTCAACATTCATCTAGAGAAGCCGCATGCAACAGACTTCATCTCTCTCCTAGCCTCATTCGATCTCAAACGGCTCATCACCTCAGGTACTCACAAATCAGGCAACCAACTGGACCTGGTCTACACACGCAACTGCATCACAGACAACATTGTGGTGAAACCTCTCCATGTTTCTGATCATTTCCTCATTACATTCAATCTACAACTCACTACCCATGCTCCACCAACCCCCCTACCAGCTACTTTCAGACGAAACCTGCGCTCACTCTCTCCCTCCCATCTCTCCACTGCTGTGTCATCTTCTCTTCCCTCACACTCACAATTCTCATCTCTGGATGTTAATACCGCAACAGATACTTTATGCTCCACTCTAACTTCTTCTTTAGACAATATCTGCCCTATCTCCTCCAGGCCAGCACGTACTACTCCCTCTAACCCCTGGTTATCTGAGGTTCTTCGTGAACACCGGACTAAACTCAGGGCAACAGAGAGGAAATGGCGCAAATCAAAAGACAAAACTGACCTTAGTATGTATCAATCTCTGCTCTCTTCCTTTTCTGCTGATGTTCATGCTGCAAAATCCTCTTATTTTCACAACAAGATCAACAGCACCGCTAACACACGAACTCTTTTCAAGACATTCAACTCTCTCCTCTGTCCACCTCCACCACCACCCACCTCCTCTTTAACTGCTGATGATTTTGCCAACTTCTTCACCAACAAAACAACAACCATCAGCAGTCAATTCTCAACTCCACACACACAGGAACCCAGTCCAACCCCTCCCAATCCGAAACACCTTCTCTCCTCATTCTCTCCACTGACCGAGGAAGAAGTATCTAAACTTCTCCTCTCCAGTCACCCCACCACCTGTCCTCTAGATCCCATCCCCTCACACCTTCTACAAGCCATTTCTCCCACACTTCTACCAGCACTCACACACATCATCAACTCATCCCTCCACACTGGCACTTTTCCTACAGCATTCAAGCAGGCTCGGGTAACTCCACTGCTTAAGAAACCCACATTTAACACATCACTCTTAGAGAATTACAGACCTGTCTCTCTCCTACCGTTCATTGCGAAAACACTTGAACGAGTTGCCTTCAACCAAGTAACATCCTTCCTCTCTCTGACCAACCAACTAGACGTAAACCAATCTGGCTTCAAGAAAGGGCATTCAACCGAGACTGCATTGCTGTCAGTCACAGAAGCCCTACGGATCGCAAAAGCTGCCTCCAAATCATCAGTTCTCATTCTCCTGGATCTGTCTGCTGCCTTCGACACTGTGAATCATCAGATCCTCCTGTCCACCCTCTCATCACTGGGCATCACTGGAACTCCTCTCCACTGGTTTGAGTCCTATCTCACAGGTAGGTCCTTCAGGGTCGCATGGAGTGGCAAGGTATCCAAAGAACATCAACTGACTACAGGGGTTCCTCAGGGTTCAGTTCTTGGACCGCTCCTCTTCTCCATTTACACCACATCACTGGGACCCATCATACAGGCACATGGCTTCTCTTACCATTGCTATGCTGATGACACCCAGCTCTACCTCTCATTTCCACCTGATGATCCCACAGTAGCTACACGTATCTCAAGCTGTCTGGCGGACATCTCGGCGTGGATGAAGGAACATCACCTGCAGCTCAACCTGGCAAAGACTGAGCTTCTCGTCCTCCCTGCCAACCCGTCCCTGCAGCACGACTTCACTATCCAGCTAGATTCAACTTTAATCACCCCATCAAGGTCGGTCAGAAACCTTGGAGTAACATTTGATGAGCATCTGACCTTCACAGACCACATCACAAAGACAGCTCGATCATGCAGGTTTGCACTGCACAACATCAGGAAGATCAGGCCCTTCCTAACTGAGCATGCAACACAACTTCTCGCCCAGGCCTTGGTTATCTCTAGGCTTGATTACTGCAATGCTCTTCTGGCTGGTCTTCCATCATGTGCAATTAAACCTCTACAAATGATCCAGAATGCTGCAGCCCGTCTTGTCTTCAACGAGCCCAAAAGGGCCCACGTCACTCCTCTGTTCATCTCTCTGCACTGGCTACCACTCGCTGCTCGCATCAAGTTCAAGGCATTGACGCTTGCTTACAGATCGACCACAGGCTCAGCTCCCTCCTACTTTCACTCGCTCCTACGAGTCTACATCCCTACCAGAAGCCTGCGATCGGTCAATGAGCGACGACTCGTGGTACCATCACAGAGAGCCACAAAATCACTCTCCAGAACATTCTCATTCACGGTTCCTTGCTGGTGGAATGATCTCCCTACCCTCATCCGGAATGCAGAATCCCTGACCACATTCAAAAGACAACTGAAAACTCATCTCTTCCGTGAGCACTTGACCTAAAAAAAAAAAAAAAAAAAAAAAAAAAAAAAAAAAACCTCTCCTTTACCCTCCTTTGTTTTGGCTTATGCTACTCTGAGCAATTCCAGAACTTTGTATTTTGAGCACTTCTTGCGTTATTTTTGCTTCTTCACAATGACTCGCTTGTTGTAGTCCTCAGTTGTAAGTCGCTTTGGATAAAGGCGTCTGCTAAATGACTAAATGTAAATGTAAATGTCAGATATAACATATAATATATTAAGCACGTGCAATCTTATTTATATTGATATATTAATAATATATAATATATTTTATTTTATTATTAGGCTACATTCATTGATTAAATTATTTTTATTTTATTTTATCTTATTTCATACTGCAATAATCTGCAGAGTTAATATCTTGAAACAATTGTTTTCCTTTACTTTTGTTAATAAACACCATTTATACATGTCTCTTAATCTCATTCACACATTCTTTGTCCCTTTTCAAGTGACCAGGGTCAGAGGGGTCACTATTTTTACCCACAGGCACAGTCAAGCAACACACAGGATCCCACAGACACACACACCCTATTCTGTACTCTATTCCCTGTCAGATCTGAATTATTCGCTACTTCTCAATTTTTGTATTTCTAAACACTACATTAAATATTCACTGAGTCACCTCCTCAACACAGCGAAAAACAATACCTCTTTAACTATAAGATTCACTGATTCAAGTCCTCCAACACAGTGATACTTTTAAAACTACCCTATTCTAGCTTACCTGAGCAGACCCTTGTTAACCTATAACAAGGCGGTAACCAAGCTAAAACTATCCTATTCTACAAGATCTAGCCTACCTGAGCAGTCCCTTGTTTAACCTAACAAGGCGGTAACCATAGGCTAATCTTCATCTGTGCACATGCTATTTACTGTATCCTTCAAGGCCCACTTACAAGTAAAACACAGATCACTAATAACTGATATCCTTATCAGTACGCTTGTCATCCTTCCAGGCCCACTTGACAAGTCCAAAATAAAATTAACTTTTATCCTTATAAATCCTCTGTGTGCATGCTTTTTGCGTAATCATCCATCAAGGCCCTCTTGATATACGCAAAAACACAGATAAATCAACTGATATCCTTATCAGCCACTGATATCCTTATCAGTAAATACAAATCCTTGCGTACGTACGACAAAACCTTAGCGCAAAACGAATAGTACCAATGCTCATACAATCCACACAGGATCATATAAGCACAGGCAAACACTACCGGGAGCTCCCCCGCGCTATTATAAACTACTTGATATCTACAAGGCCTTCTTATTAGAAATCAAACTGCATGCAATCATTTCTGGAATCAAAGACCCCTTTTTCAATTTTGTTTTAGTTCTTTTAAATTTGAAGAAGCTTTTCTTACCACTTCAGGGCAGCTGGTGACCAACACATACTTTACACAAAAGCAAAAATGCTCACCTCAAAGTACAGTGGCCACTGTTGTTTGTGCCGGTCACCAGCGATGCCCTTTGTGGTTCCTTCAGCTCCTAACAAGTCCCATCCGGGGTGCCACTTGTTGTGGTTTCAATCTTTTTATGAAATCACTTCTCAGAGATCTTTGATGCCAGAAATATTGTAGACTTTATTTAACAAAACAAAGCCGAGCAACCTCCCGCAGGGAGGTCCTGCAGGAGATGACTCCCGAACATCGGTTAGCTTTTCACATATATACATACATCGCCTCCAAAAATGGTCATACATCCTATAGATATTTTGGGCAGGCTTCCAACACCATGTGACACACTTAAATAGAGTTCTCTGCTGCATCAGCATTCTGACCTTTCTTTAAGCCCCAAAAGTCAAACCAAAGACACACACAGAGGAAATAATGGTGTACAAAAATACTGCTGAATTACTTATTTTCTAAATAATAAAATCTTCAACAAGACCGGGGAGCCCTTCTTGAATAACCCAAAACACACAAACAGCTGGTCCGACTTCTAGGGATGGGCGATATCTTATTGTATGCGATATACCATTGAAAATTCTCCTCACGATAAAAATGTGTCTCCTCACGATAATAACGTTAAGTCTAGTTGATGACGTAGTTTTGTGCGCGCCCGATTCACTGTTCACGTGCGGAGTGAAAACAACCATGGCGGAAGGCGGACGTGGGGCTGATGAGGAGCTTGTTGTTAAGCGAGGAGCTACCTTCACAATTTGGAACTGGTTTGGTTACAGAAAATCAGATGAGGAGCAAACTACCGTAATATGCAAAGTTTGCAGAAAAACGGTGGTTACAAAGAGTGGAAACACATCCAATTTGTTCCACCATCTGAAACACAAACCAGAGTATGAAGAATGGCGGAAGATACGTGAGGCAACGGCGGCGAAAACTACAAGTGGACCTAGGGGTAAGAAAATTCCCACCCAGACGAAAATTGCCAGTGCATTTGCTAATTGCGTCCCTTATGATAAGCAAAGTAAACGATGGAACAAATGGACGGAAGCAGTGGTGTTTTGTTTGACAAAAGACATGTTGCCATTCCAAACTGTCGAAAAAGAAGGATTCAAGCAAATGATCCATAAACTGGACCCAAGATACAACATGCCCTCAAGGAAGTACTTTTCCAAAACAGCCCTGCCAGCGATGTATGAAGAGTGTCGCGGTAGGGTACAAACATCACTGTCTACGGTGGATTTTTATGCTTCAACTGCAGACATGTGGAGTAGCAGAGTGACTGAGCCTTACATTAGCCTTACGGTCCACTACATAACGAGTGACTGGAGTCTGAACAGCTGTTGCATCCAGACAAGTTTTATCCCAGATGACCACACGGGTGAAAACATCACGAGTGGCTTGAAGCAGTTTCTTCAAGAATGGAATTTAGTTGAGGAGAAATAGGTGTGCCTAACAACGGACAGCGGGGCCAACATAGTAAAAGCAGTCACTCTAAACATGTGGACAAGACTGTCTTGCTTAGGCCATTGTCTACACATTGCTATTGGTAAGTTTACTCTTTCTCTCTTAGTGTCAGTATATTTAATGCATGCACACTGAGTAAACATGAGATTAATATTAACTGTATTTATGTATTTGTTTCTGCATTAGTAATGTGAGTATGTATGCAGTATTTTGAACAGTAATTCATTACATTAGCTAATGTTTATATTATGTGCATTTAATATTAAATGTTCATTTATTTAACCCTCTGGGGTCTGAGGTGTTTTCTGGGTCCTGGAGGTGTTCTGACATGCTCTGACATTTGTGCTTATTTCTGTTACTTGTGATATTTTCATGGCTAAAATCTTATTACACTGCATTCAGCACAAACTCTGCTACAATAATATGTCAGCAGCATGTTTGTAAAAGTTTGTAGTTTTGAGATAATATCATTTATGCGTGGTTTGTGAAAATGACAAAAAAAAGTCACTGAAATAAGGTCATGAAACCCAAACTGATTATTTCTTCACAAGACTTTTGAAAATTGTATCACGTAGCCTAGAATATTTGCTCATAAACTATGTGAAAATCACCTTGACTACTCATTCAGATGAGACAATATATTGATTTAAAATATGTAAGACATGTCTTGTGTAAGAAAGCTTTATGCGAGTAGGCGTTAACCACCATGAATATTGAGTGTTTCACAGCTGAGAGAGACAAAGACCCTCCCATAATGGCCCTATTAGGAGCTCTCAGGCACTATCATTACATTACCTTGCACAAAGAATGAGGAGATTTAAAAAAGAATGGCTTTTTGATTGTTTGGATTTATTTACAACACAACATCATCCAAAGATACACAACAAATGGCAAAAAAGCACATTATTTAACACACTGAACTAAAGACAGAGACTTAACCAGTCACACACCTTTCCTTTCCTGAAACATAGTGCAAAGCCTACCTGTCATTTCCAAGGTGTTTGATTTTTCACTTTACCTCCTCATGCTCATGTTGAAGTCAGCAGGACTGGTACCTAAAAAAAAAAAAAAAAGCTGTGAACATGCTGATATCAAGAGAAACTAGGGCTGCACGATTTTGGGAATACATTTTAGATTTGTTCTGGTTAAAATTGCTTTTAAACATGTATAAAATACACACACACATATATTATATATATATAGGCCTATATATAAAATTAACACCAGGTTTGTTGTGCCTTGTAGGCATACATGCAGGGCTGCATAAAATAATAACAATAGTAGGCTATAGCAGGCATCGTTAAAAAGGAACAATTCAGTAACACTACACTAGAGAAAAATATATTTATTATCATATGTTACCTCAAATGTTTACATCGATATGACGTGTTTCGTTGTCACGGCTACATAAACAAATTTCCGCACACAGGAAGACAGATGTTATGGTAATATTTATATATAATAATATTATTATATAATAATTATATAAAAAATTATATAATAATAATGTATTTTAATCACAAAAACGAACGTTTGCATCAAGTGAAAGCATCAGGCACATTGGCTACCTACATAATAAGCTGTTTTAAAAGTAAAATGTTCAATGCCGCGACTGAGAACATTCACTGAAGCATCGAGCAACAGTTCGACTGCAATGTGAAGTGTAGGCCTATGCAATAACACTAACTAATATAATTCAGAATTATTTCTTACCTTAAAATCTTTCTTGTCTTCAAATCGCGTTCTTCTTCTTATGATGTAAATCTATCTCACAGCGTGTCTTCCAAACTCGACGACTGCAGAGGATTGATGAAGTTTGGCGCTTTGTTGTTGAGGTAATGGGGGCGTTCGCGCGACACATGGACGATTTGCATATCAATATATTTTGCGCGTGTGGGTGTGGTCACATTAAAACTAATGAGCAAAGGTTAGAGAACCTGGATATCTTGTTGGTTTTATACAAATTACTTAAACAGAGAATATTTGTTTTCGTTTTGAATCAGATAATTTAAAACTACACACTTAAATGATTATAAAGATATAGAGCTCATAAATGTGTGACAAGTATTCGCTGAGTTTTGTTTATGTTTAGAGACGTGCTCAAGAAAAAAAAAGTTCACGAGACGGAGAGGCAGAAAGCACACCCTGTTTAATTTCTTTATTTTACAAAAGCACAACGTTTTGTTTTGATTGTAAGTGGACACATACAAAAGTAGACATCTCACAGATTCTTTTTTCATATTTATTAAGTCTGTATGACCACAAATGACGGAGCATTTTAAATCTATTCAGCTGCAATGTGAAAAAAATCGCGCAAATCACGCCGGCGTGATTGCCGACCCCAGAGGGTTAAATGATTTTTTTTTAGTTTCATCTATTTTTAATTTTAACTGAACTAACTTTTTTCTTTTAACTTTTTTTTGTTTTTGTTTGTTTTTTATTGTATTTATTTTTTTCTTGTGCAAAAGAAACATAAATAAATACATAAAAATAAACAAATTGTTGTGTTGTTGTTTAGCAGAGAGAAGCATGAGGGATACCAGGATTGACAGAGCTATTGGAGTCTGTAAGAAGATTGTCAGTGTTTTTTCGCACAGCTGGAAAAAGCAGCGAACACTCAAAGATGCTCAAGTTGAACGTGGCCTTCCGCAACACAAACTTGTGACTGAATCGGCAACACGATGGGGATCAAGGCAGAAGATGATTGAGTGGATGCTTGAGCAAGAGAAGGCCATTACGCAAGTCCTGGCTGCTGACAGGTCAACCAGGCATCTGGTGCCTACTTGGCTGGATATTGATGTCCTAGACTCTGTTAGTAAAGCACTTGGGCCTCTTCTTGATTTTACAGATGCCCTCTCTTCTGAAAACTATGTCACAGTGTCATGCTTAAAGCCTACTCTTCACATATTCAACAGTGAGCTGCTGCAGAGGAAAGATGAAGACACAGATCTCGCCAGAACAATTAAAAGCTTAATATTGGACTACATGAACACCAAATATGGTGACCAACAGGTTCAGGAACTGATCAACATGGCAACAATTCTTGATCCACGCTTCCGCACTCAGTATATGAGTCAAGAAGAGATCCTGGTCATCAAAGCCAGAGTAGTCACAGAGGTGGAATCCCTTTCTGTCATGCCAAGTGATGCTGGCTCTTCTACCCCTGTAACGTCATCTGAATCAACAAAAGAAGCTCAGAGTGCATCTAAAAGGCAAGAGGAAGAGTCTTGGAAGTTTTTTCAAGAAACCAGCTGCTGAGATGACCACCCTTTCTGAAACAGAGAAACAGAGAGTGGCATGGGCCACTTGCAGATGGTGAAAGCAATCCCCTTACATGGTGGAAGGTACATGAGGTGAATTTCCCTAACATCAGTCGTTTGGTGAAAAAGTACTTGTGCATCCCCGCACTAGTACAGCGCTGCTGGAAATGTAGTGACATGCCAAAGGTCTCTTCTGAAACCAGCTACAGTGAATATGTTGGTCTTCTTGACCAAAAATCTTAAGGTGTGAGCCCTGTTCTCTTTTTGAAAGCTACTGAATCACACTAGTATGTGTGTTATACAACTTGCACTACCAGACATGTTCATGTCAGCCTCATTTCTACATTTTGCAAGAGTATATCAGTGTTTACAGTTTAATTAAACTGTTATTTAAATTTAATTTATTGATTTGTTTTTTAATTTATCATTTTGTTTTGCACTATTTTGTAAACTATCTGAAGACATAGTTGGGATCGTTACTTTGATACATTGTTTGCACTATTTTTACAATTTGTTCCATGGGACAAGAGTGTTGAAAATGGAACTACCTAATTGGTGGTATTATATTTACATTCTAAGGCCATGTCCACACGGACACGGGTATTTTTATAACCGGAGTTTTTCCTCCTGCGTTTTTGAAAAAATCTCCGTCTACATGAAAACGCAAAAACACACTATCAAGCGCTGTCAAGAGCATTCCACACCAGCAGTCGGCGATATAACCCTAACCGTAAAGCCACGTTGGCCAATCAGAAGCCGTCAGCGACGCACAATCTGACGTCAAACACAGCGGATAACGGCGCGCACTTTGACGTCGCAAGGCAAAAACTCCGGTTTTACTGTCTACACGACAACACTGCAACCGGCGTTTCTGAAAATCCTCACCCTGGCAGGGGTTTTCAAAAATGTTCGGTTTCAGTGACCTGATACTGCGTTTCCGTGTGGACGAACGGGCGAACCGCGTAAAAAAAGTCACGGTTATAAAAATACCCGTGTTCGTGTGGACAAGGCCTAAGAGTGTGTCATTGACTGTTTCACACTGAACTTCTTTACTTTATCAGGTTACTTTAACATGTTTGTTACTTTATCAGGATTTATTTTCAGTTGTACTTTGTTGTAATTTTGAAACACAACTGAAGACATGGTGATTGTTACTTTTGCTGTTTGCACTATTTTTGCACCATATAAATAAATACAGAATCTGTGTTTACATTTTTAACTTGTAATTGATTTGAATTATTATTGTGTAATTGTTGTTGTGTGATGTTTTTCAGCACAGTCACTGGAACACAACTTAAGGCGGGCGTACACGGTGCGAGTTCGGACACTCGGGAGGTCGTGAGATATTGCACACGTTACGAGTTACGAGTCAGTTAAACTGATAATCGCGTCAAAGCAGCTGGTACACGGCACGACTGTCCTCCTGCACGAATTTGATCCCGAGCTGGCGGTTAAACACAGTCTCTGTGAGAGCTTTCAATGTTTCAGGCAATAGCTTCAGATAGAAAAATGACAGAAATGTGTGTGCAAATGCAGATACTGTGACAGTAGCCATTCCGTTCAACATAAAAACATGAGAGAGAGAGAGTGAGTGTGTGTGTGTGTGTGTGACAGTGTATGCGCACGCTGTGTGGTTGCTGCCACTGAGGTATAGCCCCATCGATCTAGCCTGTGAGGCGGTTGTGTATGATTTGGCAATAGGGGACAGCCTATACGCTGGTGAAAATCGGGCCGACTCCCCGAATTTTTTAAACATGTTTAAAAATGATCGGGAGGTCGGGGAGGTGCTCATAACGTGCTCGGCTCGTAATTCCTCTCACACGCTGCGAGCCGCGACCATGCGAGCATCACCGATTTGCACTCGATTTCTCCCGAGTGAAAAAATAATCTGCGAGCTCGTAAAACAGCAAAAAATCGCACCGTGTACACCCGCCTTTAAACATAACATAATCTGATATTTTACAGAAAAAAATAATTTATCGTCATTTGTATCGTTATCGCAATAAATACCTGAAATTATCATGATAAATTTTTTAGGCCATATCGCCCATCCCGAGGTCCAATGTACATAGACCTCAAGAGCCCGGACCGGACATAACAAGTGTAGTTTAGCTTGATTAGCCGACAAATGGAGTGGAGGATAAAAAGCCTGAAGAATTATAGACCCGTGCCACATTCGTGGGCACCTTAGGCACGTAGCCAGGTCTAGGGTAGAGAATGGCTCTCACTCTGCCAGAAGCGAACTGGAGGCAAGAGGGAGCCACAGATAGTGCCTGCAGGTCGCCAACCTGTTTCAGGGAAGTAATAGCGAGCAGGAAGGCTACCTTAAAGGATAAACATTTCTCAGACACCTTATCCAGGGGTTCGAAGGGTGCCAGGGTAACCATTGCCAGGGGGCGAGACTGCCAAGTCCCACGTGGGGACCCTAGGCTGGATGGCAGGCCTCGTCCTCCTGGCTCCACGAAGGAAACAAATTATGAGTGGGTGTGTCCCCAGAGTGCCCACCGTTAAAGGCGAGTGGAAGGCAGATATAGCCGCCACATAGACCCTAAACGTGGACGGGGAGAGCCCGTCAGAGAAATGATTCTGGAGAAACTCCAGCACTGAAGGCAGTTAACTGGGTCCAACTGACGTTCTCTGCACCATGAAATTAAAATGTTCCATTTAAAGGGGTCATGACATGGGTTTTTTTATTTTATTATTATGTTCCCTTAGGTGCAATTATAGTATTACTATAGTTTTTTTTACAAAAAAACTTTTAAAATGTAGTGATTTATGACCTTGTCCCACCCTGTTTCTCATCCTCTGATTCAAACAGTCTGTTTTGGGGGTGTTTCCCCTTTAACCCATTGAGTGTCACCGTCCCACAGGTGGGACGTTTGCCATTATATTTTTAAAACAATAATATCTTAGTAAAAACCTTAAGTAATATTGACAAACTATATATCATTTGAAAGCTTACAATCTCTAGTTTTCATATTCGGTGACTGATTTTCAAAATAAATTACAGAGGAGCTGTAATTTATCAATTTGCAACAATAATATTTTCATACTCCTAAGGTGTTCAGTCCTTTATTTTGAAATAGTGATGAACATGAAACATCATGAAAAAAATGGTAGAAACCTCAGTTTGTTTTCATGTCAAGAGTTCAAAAGATAGCATTTGTTCAATTATTTTAGAAAAAAAGGTCTGAAAATGTTTTAGAAATAAAGAAAAACCATATATGGAAATTAAGTCTTAAGCTATGAAACTTGCAGGACGTTTTAATGGTACAAAGACCTCTTATATACCAAAAGATCAAGGCAAATTTGGTTTCTCATGTCATGACCCCTTTAAATGTATAAAGTTTCCTTGTGGAGGGGTGCACTTCCGGACCGTGCGCGAGACCAGTGGAGCTGGTTAATAAACACTGAGAAAGGGTCGCAACCGTCTCAGTATTATATGCCAGCCCCACGTGCGAATCCCATGCATACAAGCGGCGCGCTGCCTCGACAGACGCGGGACCTGATGCACTGGGAACGCGAGCCTGATCTAATTGATCGAACAGGCTTAAACGGGACCGGAGCTTTCAGTTTGCAGACAGCGCCCTCGAGCACTGTCTGTGCATTCTCCACTGCCAGACGAACAACACAGAACAAGTGCGTGTCATCCTCGCTCAAATAGCGCGGGCAAGGGAGTTGTTTCTCTATATTTGCCATATATATATTGAGATAGACCAACAACACCAAATAAGACAATACAGTCACACAGAACGCTTGCTGAAGACAGAAAGCTGACGCGGCTATGTTCCGGTGTCCTTTTATAGCTTCCGGATCACCGTCACTACCGTTCTTTTGAAAGGATGTGCTAAGTTATATTGTTAGGAAAGATTTATATTTTGAATAAATGCTTTTCTCTTTAATCAGTGAATCCAGAATAAAGTATCACAGGTTATAAAAAAAATATTAAGCAGCACAACGGTTTCCAACATTGATAATACCTGATTATCAAATCATGATATTAGAATGATTTCTGAAGGATCATGTGACACTGAAGACTGGAGTAAGGATGCTGAAAATTCAGCTTTGATCAAATAAATAAATTATATTTTAAAGTATATTAAAATAGAAAATCATTATTTTAAATTGTAATAATATTTCACAATATTACTGTTGTTTCTGTATTTTTTATCAAATAAATGCAGCCATCTTCCAAAAATATTAAAAATGGTAATGTGTCCAAACGTTTGACTGGTACTATGTGTTTATATATGTACGGTAGCACTGTGGTCTTGTGAGGCACAACATTTAGTTCCTCCACATAGAGGAATTACAATAAAAACAGATTAAAAAACAAAACCTTTGAATGTCCTCTCATTCTCAGATTCTCCTCTCTGCCTCACAGCACCGTGATGGGGCATTAGCCATGGATGGGGGAGTGTCTATTGTCTCCCCTCATTCATATTCATGGCCATCAACACCCCTACACATAGAGCAGTACTGGCACAAAAACTGACTTACAAAGTTTAAATCATTATATTGTTGTTTTGTGAAAGAGTGATCAGAATGATTTTCACATCATTTTGTAGTAAACATTCTAGCCTACAAGAATGGTAACTCAAAAGTCTTGTGCCAAACTATTCAGTATGAGTTATATGGGCTCATTGCAGTGACACATTTTTCCCCAAAACTTACTAACCACGCATAATATTTTTTTTCTATAAAATGCAAAAATGTAACTTCCATTTTGCTCACATATTATTGTAGCAGAGTTTGTGCTGAATACAGCAGAATTATGTGTTGGCCAAAGGTATGTTGTAAGTAGCTGAGATAAGCACAAATGTCAGGGCATGTCAAAACCTCTCAAGGGCCCCAAAAACCCCTCAGACCCCAGAGGGATCAATTGGGCTTTAGTTTGGTTGCTAGCTATATGCTCAATGTTTTATTGTACAGCACTTTGGTGCAACTCTGTTGCTTGTAAATGTGCTATAGAAATACATTTCTACTTGCTTGACTTGAAATGAAACTGCAAATAAAGATGTAGCGATTTTGTTTTCAGTAGAAAAAGTTGCTATAAGATTTTGTCTTTATTTTGCTTTCACTGCATAATCATGATTGTAGAAACTTACAGTATGACAAAATCTGAGTATTATATCACTGTATTTCTGGCTATTCACATTGTCCTTTCTCCATCACTTGTGGCTTTCTTTAATGGGTTTATATGGTGTAGTTTGCTGATTGCTGATGCGGTTGCGTGTGCATTAACTGTTAATGATGATGAATGCATCTGTGTTTGGTGTTTCTGGAGTTAACTCGGGCTATAAAAGATCTCTGAGCAGCTCATAAACTCCATCATCTCCTGCCGAGCAGCTCATAAACTCCATCATCTCCTGCTGAGCAGCTCATAAACTCCATCATCTCCTGACGAGCAGCTCATAAACTCCATCATCTCCTGACGAGCAGCGTCTTCAGTCTTCAGTCGGATCCCGGTAAGATCATGTCCACTCATGGGGGAATTACTGTGTCATTGGGTCTCATTCATGAAACACGAGCAGAACGAATGTTTGTGTAAATCGTGTGTAAAGTGGTTCTGGCGTAAATTTTCGGATTCATTAAAATGTTCGTATTTTCCAAATGTTAGTTGGTATGAAAGAAATCTACACCTGCTCCCGGCCACGTGTAAATAGTGCGTTTAACTTCCGAACGTTTTGCTCATTAATAAGGCTGCATTTTAATTCACCTAATCGGGTACATTTACACACAGCATTTTGAAAAAATATTATTATATATAGCAATACATATGGTTTTTCTTTTTACTTTTATTATGAGAGCCATTAATAGCATCTGCAAACAGTACACTTTAATAAAATAATTAATTGCTTTCAATAGGGCTGGGCTATAGTTTTTCGAAGTGAACTAATTAGTTTTTTGCAGTCGCTTCATGTCGAACCATTTTCTCTTCACTTCTGGGACTGTTCGATTAACAGATGAACCTCCAGTAACTGCGTCTGTAATATCTGCCAAGCTTCCTTTTTTTAGGACCTGATACGCCACTATGTACGCTTGAAAATAAAATGTGGCGTTTTGAATGAACTTCTGATAATAAAACTTCAATTTCTGCATCTGAGAAATTGTTCTTTTTCATTCGCTTTTGAGAAGACATGTTGAAATCCTTCGTTTGGTGTCATAATATGATGCCCATATATAGTTGTCAGTCGGATTTAATGGGCGGGATTTATGGTAATTGAGAATGAGCGTGCACGCGCGTCCCATTTACGACTGATTGGAATTCATAACACACACACACACGTTTCACTATCACATCTGACGTTTACGAAGTATTTGTGAATCAGGAGAAGAGTTTTCGGGAAGGTCTCTTTACGCGCAAGATCACTCACATATTTACTCGTATATTTACGAATGTTTCATGAATGAGGCCCATTGTGTTTCAGACTTTACTCAAACGTTAGCACATGTTGTTCAGCTTGTTGACTCTCTAGTGTGCTTGATAATGTGTAGAAGAAATAACGGAATTAAGATGGAATTGTTTAAAGCAGGTTTGGAAGTTTTCTTTAACCCTTAATCACTGTTTAAAAAAAGATAACACTTAAGATGTTTGGGGTCAGACTGAGCGATTTCATAAGGAAATATAATTTTTTTTATATGGAAAACTATATATCATTTTTTTTATTTACTTCTCAACTATACATTTATGCTGTGTTTTTGTGGAAATGTTTAAGTTTTTTACCTATTTACGGAATTAAAGTGCAATGACCACATGTATCCAGAGAGGGCCATAGAGACTCATTCATTTTCACTTTATTTTTCTTGATGCTTCAACTTCTCCTCACAAATGTATGATATATATGTTGTGAATATTTATTTAAACGTTTTGAAATACATAAAAAAACTGTAGTTTTGTCAGAGTTAGAATTTTTTGTTGTTTTCTGATATATATTTTGAATTATCTGCTTTTGCAGAATTATCAGAGTGTGTTATTATTATTATGCAGTGTGTGTGTGTATGAGATAGAAAGTTCGTTACACTTTGGGTTTATGCTCTAGGACCAGACGTTGATTTAAATGTAAAAAAAAATTAGATTTATGCCAGGTTTGTTTATTTTATTGGCCAATTTCTGTAAAAATGCTCTCTGTTGCAGACACATACATTTGTGTGTGTGTGTGTGTGTGTCTGTGTGTGTGTATAAGATAGAAAGTTCGTTCTACTTTTTATTTATGCTCTAGGACCAGACCTTGGTTTATTTGTAGAAATTTTCAGATTTATAATGGATTTACTTTTATTTTTTTGACAAACAAAATAAAAAAAAGTCATTTTTTTCATTTTCCCATTCATTTTCAATGTGGGGTCATTTTGACCCCAAACACCTTAAACGGTAAAACATTTTTTACACACCTTTAGAACAATTAAATCAAGCCCAGTTTTTTTGTGCATGTTTAGATAGATTATTTAGGAAAAGTCACAGAGTTTCATGCCCCTGAGATGAAGGTAACACTTTTATAAAATGAAGGAAAAGTCCACTGGGGTCAGCCTGACCCCAAACAGTGATTAAGGTTCTTGAGGGTCATTTGATGATCATGTGATCCGCTCATAAACTTCATCATCTGTCTTGTAGTTTGATGTTCATTAAACTAGTTCCTTTAGTTAACATAGTGTGTGATTTCAGTCCGTCAGCAACACAGATTTGCATTTCTTGAAGAAAACAGGCTTGCAAAGCAGCAGAAGAACCAATATTGTAGAGAGATCAGAGTATTTGTGCTTTCTCTCGCGATCGGTCATGGGTTTCTTATTCTACTGAGGATATGAACAAACGCTGAGTGAACTTTAGAAATGAAAGCATCAGATATAAAGCATTTCCAGATTACTTCAGTCGGCGTCGTTGAGCCGAACCAGTTGTGAAAGTTAGACTGGTTTTTCACTCAAATACCATTGTTAGTTAATTGAGTCTTCAAGGTAATCACAGCGTCACACGTTGGATCAGTTAGTCTGTAATCTCAGGCATTTCCTACATTAGATCAACAAGCTTTAAGATGTGTGTTTTTACAGTGAATGAAGAGCTCTTTAAACACGGCGGTGGAAACTTGTGCACATCCGTCAGTCTGTGTGTTATTCCACAAACTTCTGCTTTGACCCGCAGACGAAACACACAATCCCGTCAGTAACGTGAGTTCTTCAAGATTTACTCCTAGTTTAATAACCCAGTGTCCACTCGCAGCTGTGCTGGACTGAGTATTCCGAACAACAGCATTCTTGCTTCTGTGATATTGTTCAAATGGAGGATTTACAAACTTTAATCTTACATTCCACGCATTTCAAGCTTTCTAACATCACACACACTCCTCTAAAGAACATGTCAAGCAAACTGAGGAAACTTTATTTCAACAATCACACAGAAAACAAGTTATGTCTTATATTTGTCCCTAATGTTTTTAATAAAGTAGTAAATAGTAAATGAATGCATGTGTTTTTAAACTAATGACTGGTTTGTTATTTAGTGCCTGTCAAGATTTCATGAAACAATGGAAGTAAATGCCAGCATCAACACATCAAGTGGAGATTATCATATCAGCGGATCAAGTGGAGATGATCATATCAACACATCAAGTGGAGATTATCATATCAGCGGATCAAGTGGAGATGATCATATCAGCGGATCAAGTGGAGTAAATGATGGCGATGAATGGAACCGGCAGATGAGGGAATTTCTCAGGAATCTTCGGTCTGCAGACTCATTAATTTTCAGGATAATTGCATCCATTGAGATTCCAGTCATGATCTTAACTCTGTTAGCGTTGTGTGCTCTGATCCGATCTCAACGCTCCACTCCAGTGTTTGTTATTAACTTGATTCTTTCAGATCTCATTCAGATCATTTGTGGATTAACAGAGTCAATCACATGGTCATGGGAGGTGTATGGGGCATATTTGTATAGTTTGATTGTGGGTCTGTATTTCATGGCATGTGTTGCTGTTGAGCGATATCTCCTGGTTTCTCATCCTATCTGGTACAGATCTCATCATTCACTAAAGGTCTGCTGTGGTATTTCTGTGATCGTCTGGTTTGTTCCTCTGATCTTTTCAGACGTTAACTCTTATTGGCTGTTTAGAGATCTGCCCGTATCGATCGCCTGTTTAATCCCCTACCCGATCATCATTCTGTGTTTTGTCGGCACTTGTCGCGGTCTTTCACGCGCAATATCGTTTACTCCTCTAAAGCGCAAGAAGATTTTGGGCAGTTTGTTCCTGGTGCTTCTGACTTACACTTTTCTCATTCTCCCCGACGTAATCATGGGTTTTATGCTTTATTCTGACAGTTACAACCGTTTATTACTTTATATATTTTGGTATTTTTCTGATTATCTCCTGTTTCTGAACCCACTGGCGGACTGTGTGTTGTACATGTTCATTAGGCCTGATGTTGGAGGGTTAATGAGGTCTGTTCACTGCTGTTGACACACCAGAACACACACACACACCAGAACACACACACACACACCAGAACTCACACACACCAGAACTCACACACACCAGAACTCACACACACACACACACACACCATAACTCACACACACCAGAACTCACACACACACACACACACACACACACCAGAACACACACACACACCAGAACACACACACACACCAGAACACACACACACACACACACACACACACACACCAGAACTCACACACACCAGAACTCACACACACACACACACACACACACACCAGAACACACACACACACACACACACACACCATAACTCACACACACCAGAACTCACACACACCAGAACTCACACACACACACACACACACCATAACTCAGACACACACACACACACACACACCAGAACTCACACACACACACACACACACACCAGAACACACACACCAGAACACACACACACCAGAACTCACACACACACACACACACACACACCAGAACACACACACACACACACACACCAGAACACACACACCAGAACACACACACACACACACACACACACACACCATAACTCAGACACACACACACACACCAGAACTCACACACACACACACACACACACACCAGAACACACACACACACACACACACACACACACACACACACACACACACACACCATAACTCACACACACACACACACACACACACACACACACACACACACACACACACACCATAACTCACACACACACACACACACACACACACACACCATAACTCAGACACACACACACACACCAGAACACACACACAAAATGTCTCATTCACAGTTTAACATCTGCACTCAATACATGAAGTCAGTGTCATTCTGTGTGCGGTCCATTAAACACACACACACACACAGTAAACACACACACACACACAGTAAACACACACACACACAGTAAACACACACACACACAGTAAACACACACACACACACACAGTAAACACACACACACACACAGTAAACACACACACACAGTAAACACACACACACACACACAGTAAACACACACACACACACACAGTAAACACACACACACACACACATACTTGTTTTCATGATATATCGGGACTTGTGAAAAAAACGTGAAATATTAGGACATGCCTTTCCCAAGGTCCAACAAACCTGGTTATCAAATAATTTCCTACCAATGCTTCAAGGAATAGATCCATCTGTTGAGATTTTGTCTAAGGCTATATTTTGGGCAGACTAGATTTCTATGCTACTTGTGAGGACATGTTTGGGTTTTTGTGACTTATAAGGTCATATCAACAAACACTGTCATTTCATGTTTAAGTGATTTGTGAAGCCTATAGATACACACTCAATTTTCAGGTTTAAATGACTTATAAAGACTCAGTAATGATTAAAATAGGGTGCATATTTGCAACTTTGCTGCTTCTAATGTAGAAAGAAATTTCAAACATTTAACAGCAGCCGTGTACAATATAGTCATGCTTAATGTTCAGTAAACCTTTTTCACATTTACAGGTTGATAAAATCTAGTAAAACTGAGTGGCTCAGAGATATATAAAAGCTAATTCAAAGGGGTCGTGGCTCATGAAAGGTGCACTATGATTTCCTGCATGGTGACACTTGTGTTGAAATTCTAAGTAAATATCAAACAAAACAGAGCATGTTTTTACAATATTTTTACGATATTAGGTTATTAGTTACAGCTGATATATTGAAAAATCTTATGAGCTTATGTAAAAGAAACACTTCTTGTAGAATCCATCCTTCCTGCGATAGAAAATGGCAGCCATCTTGTCGGTGATTGGCTGGAATGTGGTTTGTTGTATTTTGGTGCAGAACCTGTGCACATAGTGGTTTTTTGACATTACGATTCCTGTGTTGTCTCCCGAGACCGGGCTTTTCACAGAGTATTCAGGGGGCAGGAGGCTACACTCAAAAAAATAAATTGTTGAATGAACATGATTTAATCGTATCACCCATTATGCATCTAAGCAAGATTTGAATATTTTATTTGAACACAATATTGGTTTGTAAATTGAACATGATTGTAATATGTCAATGCAACTTCTTTGCAACTAATTGAATCAACATGTTTGTATTGTGTTAGACTAATCAAATGTATTCTCATTCACTCAAAGCACAGGAAAGCAGAATCACCAAAGGAGAAAATCTAATTTTTAAGTTACCATTATGGAGATCAGTGTGTGTTTTAGTTGGGCTCTTCACCCTTAAATTATTAACTTTAAGTTTTGTTTGGCTGCTGTACTTAAGTTATAACAGCCAGATGAACAAATAGGAACGGTGATCTGATGGTGTTGGTTGTGTATTAACATAACCATTATTTCACAATCATTTAACCTGAATCACTGAACTCATATAGAGTCCAATTTATGAGTTAGGTTTAATTTATTAATTTTAGCTGCATAATAGTTTTAGCCTTTTCAATGAAATTAAAATGATCAAATCAATAAAAATAAATATATACATAAACACATTTCTCTTTAGGCACACACAGACATCAAGAATCAGTGTATGAATCTCAACTATGGTGACATTTATAAAGCATGTTGCAGTGCATTCTGTGTTGCACCAATCAAAACTCATTCATAGCTCCCATCATGCATTGCTGCATGAATAAATAATGAGCTTATGATCAGAGGTGATTTGTTTCTCACCATTGCTGAGATTCATACGTTAAATCTTGATGTCTGTGTGTCCCGAAAAAAGAAATGTGTATATATATATATTTTTTTTATTGATTTGATCATTTAATTTCATCGAAAAGGCTAAACATATTATGCAGCTCAAATTAATAAAATAAACCTAAATCATAAATTGGACTCTATATGAGTTCAGTGATTCAGGTTAAATGATTGTGAAATAATGGTTATGTTAATACACAACCAACACCATCAGATCACCGTTCCTATTTGTTCATCTGACTGTTATAACTTATGTACAGCAGCCAAACAAAACTTAAAGTTAATAATTTAAGGGTGAAGAGCCCAACTAAAACACACACTGATCTCCATAATGGTGACTTAAAAAATTAGATTTTCTCCTTTGGTGATTCTGCTTTCCTGTGCTTTGAGTGAATGAGAATACATTTGATTAGTCTAACACAATACAAACATGTTGATTCAATTAGTTGCAAAGAAGTTGCATTGACATATTACAATCATGTTCAATTTACAAACCAATATTGTGTTCAAATAAAATATTCAAATCTTGCTTAGATGCATAATGGGTGATACGATTAAATCATGTTCATTCAACAATTTATTTTTTTGAGTGTAGCGGATCAAGGAGAGAGGCCTACGATTTGAGACAAAAATGAAAATCGCGCTTGCCTCACTGTCTATTCATGAAATTCGTAGTAGATGTTATGTGAAAGAAAGAGGTAACACTTCAGGTCTTTCTTACTTGTATTAATAGCTGAACCAAAATAGGTACAAATATGAAAATGATTGACCTTCATTGGCTGGCCTCATGAAAATTCCTACAGTTATCCATAAGGACATAATACTTAACCAATGCTGCATATGTATGGACTTATTATAACTAGGGCTTAACTAAATTAAGAAATGGCAGCCCTCATCAAATGTTTTTAAAGCATTGAACAACCAACCACAATACAGGATAAGGCAGTACAAAAGACATAGCTTATTTGAAATTAAAGAACTACTCTCTTTAGCGTCAAAAACAAAACACTGAAAACCTGGGAAATGTGTGTGAAAGTAACAATCCCTTAAAGTACTTGCTTGTTGACACAGAGGGTATAGATTACATATACATTGAAACCTTATTTTATGAAAGACATTATGTCAGTTACTTGAAACAATGCATTATAATATTATCCTGAGGTAGTAAGAAAAAAGAAATAGTGTCTGAAGGGTGGGGATAAAAAAAAAAAAACCGTCATTAATAGCCCTCATTAATACATGTCAACATGGCAGCTTCAGTCAAAACTAGGTGGCATGCTTGTACAAGAAAACATCAATAGCAATCCTTGAATGAAAATGAGAAAATCAAAACGAAACCCATTACAAACATTTTCGCTGGATATCTAAGGTGGCACTGATTATAACCATACACAGTGAGCATTTTTCTAAGTTCAACAGAAATTAAAGCCACAGTTGGCATGTTCTAGTTCAGTTTTCCCCAAACCTGTCCTGGAGAACCCCCAACACTGCACGTTTTCTTTGTCTCCCTAATCAAACGCACCAGATTCAACTCATCAGCTCATTTTAACCCATGTGATGAGCTGATGAGTTAAATCTGGTGCGTTTGATTAGGGAGACAAAGAAAACGTGCAGTGTTGGGGGTACACCAGGACAGGTTTGGGAACCACTGTTCTAGTTCTATCTATTCATCTTCCTTTTCATTGATATGATTCTATTGTGAATGTAGTATTTGATTGCAGCCCAGTCTCGGTCTTTCAGAGCCACTGGTTCTGCCTGGAGGCAGGAGTCACAGTCCTTTTTACCTGGCACCTTGCAGCTGGTTATGAAATGAATCATGTGCCGCTCCACAGCCTTCACTTCATTACCTGTCCACTTGCTCCTCACCTTCCCAGCTGTCGAATGTAAACCAAAGACATGTATTAAAGATGAAACAATGGCTCTGCTAAAGTGAAACATTGAGGATTTGATAAACAACATATATTTTGTTAAATCCATTCTCCGATAAGTTATGGGTTTTTTTTCTTCTCCGTTTAGTATTTCCTGTTTTATTTCACATGTCTGTCCCCATTTGTGAATGCTAGTTTGTCTCATCTGTATCAGTAAGTGTTACAGCATAGTTTGTTTCCCAGTGTTAGTCTCCTAAACCCCTTTTCCACCAAAAAAGAACTGGTTCGGAACTGGTACTGGTTCAAAGTTGGTTCAACTTGCGAACCACCTCAGAACCAGTTTGTTTTTCCACTGACTAGAGAGCCCAGCGAACGACGTCATCACTGTGTACGTTGCCATACATCTTAGCTTTCCCAACTTCAAGCATAACAATTACAATGTTGGACTACATCGTCTTTCTGCAAATGTTTCTCCTGGCTTTGCAATACTATATTGGGGTCAGAAGAAGACGTTTAGAACACCTTTGTGCTGCTCGTCTGGATTACTATAGACGGAGATTACGTTCGAGAAGAAGTTTGACAATAACCCCACCCCCAGCCCCCGACGTAAGCATGACATGGTAAAAGAACGGTTCTAGTCCAGCAAAGAGTTGGTGCTGCTTTAAGAACCAATTTTCCTGGCCGAGTACCGGTTCTTTGGCTGTTGAAACACAAAGAACTGGTTCACGAGTAGGCACCGGCTCCGAACCGGCACCAGCACTGCCTTGGTGGAAAAGGGGTACTTAGGTACTGGGTACTGTTATATTGACCTTTATTCTGTGTACCTTGACTCAGCCTAAGCCTTGTGATTTGGATACCTGACTGCTATTTCCAGTCATGATAATTTAGTAGTTATGATATTATATGGCATTACATTTTTCTAAAAGAGTAATGTGGTGTATCCACATGCTTACAGTATTTACCTTGCTTTGCAGTGGAGCACTTTGAAGAAGTTTGGGATGTAACCACTTGAAGTGCTGTGTTCTGCTGGGAATCTGAAAACAATGAATTTAAATATATTTCAAATAAAAGCACAACTTCACATACTGCCATCTCGGTGAAGGCAAGAATAAATCATTGTTTTCATTATGAACGCATTCACTTTTTGGTGAGCAAATTTTGTATTTCAGCGCCTTTTATATTTTACCATGTGTTGGTTGAGTGTTGCTGACGTTTGCGTTGTCCAAGACGGTTGAGGCTCCAAATTATCCAGGGTGGTTGAAGTATGCGAGTCCCTCAGAAGTGTCCGATCCCCAGAAGTCTCAGTTCTTGAGCCTTAGAAAAGTAAAAATGAAATATGACCATTAATGACAATGAGTTTGTTTGATTGTATTATTCTATGAAGTCAACCTCAATGTCAGACAACAAAAGAGCTTAGTGGAAGTCTGAACCTGCTGGCTTGAAAAGGCCCCACTCATATCAAAAAGTATACTGTATCTCTCCTCATGGTGGGATATCAAGAGGAAAGCCCAGCTCTCTATTGTTTCCTGTATCTGAGTAATCTTTTAAGCTAACTATTCCTCTACCTCTAACTTTAAATGTTCAAAGTTACCTTTTTCCTTTTGACTTCACATCCCAATAAAAGTCTGTCCTAACTTACTCCTCCTGTACTGCTAACTAGACTTTTTGCAAAACATTAATTACCTTTATCATGTACTGTAACTATTGCTTTCTTAGTTGTCTTCTCTCATTCACTATTTCTTTATCTCTTGCTGCTGTTTAGACTTAATTGATTAAAACCTGTCCACCTTCTTTCTATCAATGATTCTAAATAATTCAGCACCATGTTCATACATAATCTCTCCCATCTTTTTTAATTTATTTACCACTGTTCCTTTCAGCCCATCTAACATTATCATTAGGTCTCTACTGTCTGTCTCCCTGGTCATAACCTAAAGATATCATCACATAAGTCAGTATACCTTCATGTTGATGTAGGTCAGCAATGGTTTCTTCACTGGAATCATCATCACTCGTGCCTACTTCATCTGATTGGGTAAAAAAAAAAACAGTTTGGACCAAGTATTTAAATCAAAGACTAAATACAATTATAATTTTGATATGAGAAGTACTTCTAAACTACATTTAAAACTAAACTTCACCTTCAGGATTGATTTCAATGTCATCCAGCCCTTTCCCTTGCAGGTCAGACAGTCTTCCTTTTTCCATTGCTATCAACAGTTTGCTAACTTTTGCAAGCTGCAGTGTACTCTCTGGAAGACGATAGAATTCCCTGTGGACCCTTATATCATGTCCTAGAAAGGTAGCAAGTTGATCCATTTCATTTTCTTTCAAGTTTAGTACTGTTGACAAAGTGGCAACTTGTTTCCTCAATCTTGTTGAGGTGAGTGACTCTGGGTTTTTTGCACCACATTGTTTTGAATACTTGCGGAAGCAGTCAGAGCCTCTGTAATGGGAAAGCACACATGGCCGTGCAAACAAGTACACATTCTCTGTGTGGACTTGACACTCATTCCTGTTTTTAATGAGGAGGTCTATTGCAGCGATCATGTCAGGTGTGAGAAGCACGGGCACCATTCGTGACCTTTTGCCTCGAATCTCAACTCTGTCAAAGTACTTTGCAACCTTCCTCTCAAACTCAGTAAGCCCCATCATAATGTCAGGATTCAACTCGGTACGGTTTCTGGATGCGAAAGCCTGGAGTTCCATTTTTGAAACTTCCCCTTGCCGCCTTCTGTTAAATAGTACCACCTGCGTCAAAGTCACTTGTGCAAGATTCCCAAAGCTTTTGATGTTGTGGTCTTCCTCAAGGTCCTTCATGCACTTAGCACGCTCAGTAGCAAGAAACTTGTGCAGCAGGTGCACATCCTGTGTAAAGGGCAAAACATGTGGTTTATTCCATTTGGCTTGATGAAGAGTACCCAGTGCAGCACTTGAAATGGATTCCGCCCATCTTTTCTCATACAGAGTGGCGAATTGCTTGGCAGACTCTGCGACGACATTGCGATTTGCAATGATGGCATTGCATTGCACAATGCCTGCAACCTTAGCCAAACTGTGACCCAATTTTAAAGCCAATGATGGGATTTTATAGGAGTTGGTATCCAAGTCGTAACCAGCAACAGATCTCACTGCTTGTATCACGTGGGGGAAATGACTGGGCATAACAAGGTCTTCAGTGGTCTTCAAAGGTGTTGTAGCTCTTGCAGTTATCAAGAGTCTTGCCATCTCTCTCATTTTTTGACGTATGTAATCATTTCTTTTCTCATTTGGTTTCCTGCTATTGTACATTGACTCGCCAAGACTAAGGATGTCTCTTTCACTCCTTACAACTAAAGAAATGTCATCCTGGTTCATTTCACAAGCAATCTTCCAAACAGCTTCATGAACTGTATCAGCTTTTGGTAGGTCAATGTGGATCCGTTTTCGCCCAACTCTAGTCTCCACCTCAACAGACTTCTGAGGGCAGTTTCTGACATGTCTCCATAGACAATCTCTTGCATAGAGTCCTTGACAAAACTTGCAGTGACTGAAGTCATTAGATTGTCTGACTCTAGTGGGTCTTCGACAAGCAACCATTTCTCCATCACCACTGCTTGCCACAGTGGCATTATGGTTAAAGTTTCCCCTCTTCTTAAGAGAGCGTAACAAATCTTTTCTTTCGCGAGATCTCTTATTAAAACTTAAAGCTTTTGCAACATCAGGCTGTGTACTGTGAGCGGATTCGAGGTGTCTTGCCAATTTAGAAATGGCCTTACTACAATAAAGACAGTATTGTTTCTTGTTGTACTTGCTTCGTTTTGCTGTGTTTGGCAATGAAGTGACATTTATGGAGCTGTGCGATGTCTTCTCTGATGAACTGTCACTGCAACTTATCCCTGAACTACAATGGCCGCTGCTCATCTTTGAGGAACTAAAACATCTCTGCTCCATGGAACTGTTGGTACTATCTGAACTGTGGGCTGTAGCCATCCCCAATGATGTTTCCTTTAACACTTTGTGGGGAAGATGATTGTCTATGATTTTTAGATCTCTACTATTAGAACTTGTGTCAGAGGAGCTGCCATTTGAATCTGGAACATAGTTGGCATCATCATAGTCCGTAGCATCCGAAGATTCATCAGTCATGTCATTAGAGATCTAAAGGAAAATGGAGAGAGAAGCATCTCATTCCATCGAGAAGTTAAACATTTAATAATATCTAGAATATTGTTCTCCTAGTACCATCACATTGTGCATAACACAACACAACACTTAAACATGAATAAAAACATAAAATTAAAAGTAACATTTGAGCTTCTTAATATGATTTGTGTTTTACAATTTCATTATTGTTGTCTAATAGTATTTATTACCTGGTCATTTGGGCTTGTTGAGTTTCCATCACGAAATCCACCATCATCGACTGAGGGAGGTCCAACCTTTGAAATGATTAATAATTTTCATCAAACAGAAATGTTCACCCCAAGTTATATCCACTTAATGCTTATTGTCGCAAATTCATATCACACTGCTTCCATTCAGATTGCAGCCCAGATAGCGTATGTTTTCCCCCAATGCCAGTTTGTGCATATTTGATACGTACCTAGGAACTTGTCAATAATTTGCATCATATCTATTCTACTTGTTATAGACAAATTAATAATCTCCACGTAATTTAGCATCAGATTGAAAGCAAAAACAAATATATTTTTAAATATAATTGTAAATACATTCAGATGTCAATGTTTCTCAGATTAACCATCTGAGAAACATTTATCTCAAGTCTTTGGAGTAAGAAATTAATCTACTCTTAAAAGGCTAGGCTAATTTATGATACAGAAATAATGTTCTTGTAGCATTAAAATACTAAAGATAAATACTTTTCTTATAATTACAAGATTGTTTGATTTAGGCTTGGATGTATATACTCACAGAATCATTAATTCTGGTGACCAAACTCAAAGTCATCTGTCTCTCTCTCGCAATTCTCTCTTTTTCAGCCTTCTCATAACGATCCTCACAACAATCATGATGACGCTTCAGATTTTGCAGACGCTGTTTTACTCTAAGCTGTTCAAATCAATCATCATGTGTACAAACCCGTAGTCTCACCTGGAATTGTACACTATTTCCTAACAGTAAATATTCACATTAGTTAATGAAGAAAAATAACTTTGAATGTAGCTGTCTCACCTGCTCTGCAGTAAGTACATGATGGAAGCATGCAATTCCAGTGGAGTGGTTGGCCTTAAATGAAAAGAAGAATAAATTTGTTATTTTCAGTTATAGTACTAAAATACATGATACTATTTATGAAAATCATTTTGGTCCAAAAGAATTATGTAACTTTAAAAAAAGAAATCCAGAGTAAATGTGTAGTAACCTGTTGGAAGGATGAACTGTGTCTCTCACTCACTTCTGGGTCTCCTGAATGTTGAGTCTGGATCATGCCACTTGGTGTCTGCAATGAAGTATAACAACAATTATCAGTCAGAAATATTCAGTACTATAACAAACTAATGATCCTACCCATTTCAGTTCAAAGAAATCCCACCCCCAATCTATCATAGTCACCACCTTTGGGCTGAGACTCATTGCTGAAGTCAAGGGCTGCGCCAACTTTGCATTTAAGGAACACAAATTGTAGTAAAATTAGCTAATGTGAGGACCTGGGCTTTTCATTCAAGACTCTATGGAAATATCTAAAACTGCACAATATCAGTTACCCACAAAATGAGGACATTGTTAAACACACACACACTACACGTGTCAGATCATACAATATCAGGACGTCGTCTGAAACACAGTTCAGTCTTTCACAGCCTAAAACAAAATGAGGACATGACGACTGAACACACAAAGAGTCAGCGTTCCTGTCTTCTAAGTTATACTGTTGTAGTAAAAGAAAGCTCAGATCTCCACAGTAATGGACAGGGATCTACTTCCTTAGAAGTTAAACCATGTAAAGTGATAAACAGAAGCTCACATGGGCAATAAATGTGTTTGAAGTAGATATAAACATTGAATTTTGTGAAAATTATGAATTTTTTTATGTTTTGAGGGGTAGTTAGTTCCATCAAATGCTAGGGGTAATTCACTTACAGGAAAGGTTTTGTGAGGCGTATTAAACTAAAAGAAATCCAGAGTAAATGTGTAGTAACCTGTTGGAAGGATGAACTGTGTCTCTCGCTCACTTCTGGGTCTCCTGAATGTTGAGTCTGGATCATGCCACTTGGTGTCTGCAATGAAGTATAACAACAATTATCAGTCAGAAATATTCAGTACTATAACAAACTAATGATCCTACCCATTTCAGTTCAAAGAAATCCCACCCCCAATCTATCATAATCACCACCTTTGGGCTGAGACTCATTGCTGAAGTCAAGGGCTGCGCCAACTTTGCATTTAAGGAACACAAATTGTAGTAAAATTAGCTAATGTGAGGACCTGGGCTTTTCATTCAAGACTCTATGGAAATATCTAAAACTGCACAATATCAGTTACCCACAAAATGAGGACATTGTTAAACACACACACACTACACGTGTCAGATCATACAATATCAGGACGTCGTCTGAAACACAGTTCAGTCTTTCACAGCCTAAAACAAAATGAGGACATGACGACTGAACACACAAAGAGTCAGCGTTCCTGTCTTCTAAGTTATACTGTTGTAGTAAAAGAAAGCTCAGATCTCCACAGTAATGGACAGGGATCTACTTCCTTAGAAGTTAAACCATGTAAAGTGATAAACAGAAGCTCACATGGGCAATAAATGTGTTTGAAGTAGATAAAAACATTGAATTTTGTGAAAATTAAGAATTTTTTTATGTTTTGAGGGGTAGTTAGTTCCATCAAATGCTAGGGGTAATTCACTTACAGGAAAGGTTTTGTGAGGCGTATTAAACTAAAAGAAATCCAGAGTAAATGTGTAGTAACCTGTTGGAAGGATGAACTGTGTCTCTCGCTCACTTCTGGGTCTCCTGAATGTTGAGTCTGGATCATGCCACTTGGTGTCTGCAATGAAGTATAACAACAATTATCAGTCAGAAATATTCAGTACTATAACAAACTAATGATCCTACCCATTTCAGTTCAAAGAAATCCCACCCCCAATCTATCATAGTCACCACCTTTGGGCTGAGACTCATTGCTGAAGTCAAGGGCTGCGCCAACTTTGCATTTAAGGAACACAAATTGTAGTAAAATTAGCTAATGTGAGGACCTGGGCTTTTCATTCAAGACTCTATGGAAATATCTAAAACTGCACAATATCAGTTACCCACAAAATGAGGACATTGTTAAACACACACACACTACACGTGTCAGATCATGAAATATCAGGACGTCGTCTGAAACACAGTTCAGTCTTTCACAGCCTAAAACAAAATGAGGACATGACTAAACACACACACTACACGTGTCAGATCATACAATATCAGGACATCGTCTGAAACACAGTTCAGTCTTTCACAGCCTAAAACAAAATGAGGACATGACTAAACACACACACTACACGTGTCAGATCATACAATATCAGGACATCGTCTGAAACACAGTTCAGTCTTTCACAGCCTAAAACAAAATGAGGACATGACGACTGAACACACAAAGAGTCAGCGTTCCTGTCTTCTAAGTTATACTGTTGTAGTAAAAGAAAGCTCAGATCTCCACAGTAATGGACAGGGATCTACTTCCTTAGAAGTTAAACCATGTAAAGTGATAAACAGAAGCTCACATGGGCAATACATGTGTTTGAAGTAGATAAAAACATTGAATTTTGTGAAAATTAAGAATTTATGTATTGAGGGGTAGTTAGTTCCATCAAATGCTAGGGGTAATTCACTTACACACGATAGTATGCTGAAACTAGTGATGGTAATATTGATTCTTCAACATTTCACGTTTGTCTTAGCCTGGCAAGCCAGACCTACATCAAGATGTTTGGTCTGGCAACTCTCCATAGACACGGCTCAATCCGAGGGGGGGATAAACAGCTGACTTTCAATTTCCCTCTGCACGCAATAGGACAGCGCTTCAACCAACCAGAGCGTTTTCCCAACAGCGGAGCTAACGTTAGTTGATAGATTCAACTTTTGCCATATCTGGCCAGCAAAACTACGAACACATCTTCCTTTTTAAGAATGACTTCAGTGCCGTTCTTTGCTCTTTTCTCAAAGAAAAACTAAACCCAAGTCCTCCAGAGTCGTGGCCAAGGCCGATTCAAAAGACTGTTTTCCAGCAGCCATTCTTTGTTTTCAAGTAGCAGGAACCGTCGCAACTCTGTCGTCATTATGTTAAGCCCGCCCCGCCTACTCTATACACGACGTGATTGGCCTGACCTAATTAGTTTTTTCCAGCTCGAAAGTCAATGGAGAGTTGCTAGACTACCTTCCCAGTAAACAATTACCGTCTTTCAACGTTGAAATATGGTTGAAAATATGTCGGTCCGCCTTGGACTGGTTTACGACGTGATTTCAACTAAGTAGTTTTGGCCGGACTGTTTGACTACGTGTTTTCAACTGATCATCTAAAATGTTTTCAACTGATAATCTAAGACAGCTAGGATAAGTCTGTGATACATGCTAAAACAACAGAGAAAACAAACTACCAAACCATGTTCATTATTATCTCAAATAAATGTAAAGAGTTTTACATATTCCGTCAAAGTTATAAAAAAAATTTAAACGTTGAAAAGTCGGACAAATTTGACGTCTTTTCAATTTTCATTTTCAACCTTCAGTGGACCGTAATTAGACCGTAAAAATGACGTATATTCAACGTCTAATAGGCGACTTTTTGCTGGCTGGGTTGGTTGCAAAATATTTTTTTCTGCCGCGAGGGTGCGTCTAGATTTCTAGGCTACATTTGTCTGCTTGAAGAAGTTGAAAATGCATTTATGGATGCACATGACTTGTGTAAGGCATATTAAACTAAAAGAAATCCAGAGTAAATGTGTAGTAACCTGTTGGAAGGATGAACTGTGTCTCTCGCTCACTTCTGGGTCTCCTGAATGTTGAGTCTGGATCATGCCACTTGGTGTCTGCAATGAAGTATAACAACAATTATCAGTCAGAAATATTCAGTACTATAACAAACTAATGATCCTACCCATTTCAGTTCAAAGAAATCCCACCCCCAATCTATCATAGTCACCACCTTTGGGCTGAGACTCATTGCTGAAGTCAAGGGCTGCGCCAACTTTGCATTTAAGGAACACAAATTGTAGTAAAATTAGCTAATGTGAGGACCTGGGCTTTTCATTCAAGACTCTATGGAAATATCTAAAACTGCACAATATCAGTTACCCACAAAATGAGGACATTGTTAAACACACACACACTACACGTGTCAGATCATACAATATCAGGACGTCGTCTGAAACACAGTTCAGTCTTTCACAGCCTAAAACAAAATGAGGACATGACGACTGAACACACAAAGAGTCAGCGTTCCTGTCTTCTAAGTTATACTGTTGTAGTAAAAGAAAGCTCAGATCTCCACAGTAATGGACAGGGATCTACTTCCTTAGAAGTTAACCTGTTAGCCTTCACCAGAGCGAGGACGCTCTGAAGCGTTTTTTTTTTTAAATAGTTCAAAGTTACTATCAGATTTAATGTTATTACCTTGACAAACTATACATCATTAAAAATATATAAGTCTCACGTTTCAGTATTTGACCACTATTGTATTCTGAGAAACTTATAGTGACAGTTATGTCTTAATTTGTGTCAGGATTTATGTAATGAAAAAATGAGTCGATACCTTTAATATGAATTATGAGCGTCAGCTGCTCCATTCAGAAAAAAACTCCGGTGCTGTTGTCTTGAGAACGCGTGACAAAACAACGTTCCTCAGGGCTTTTGGCTCAAAAATGTGCAGATTTGGAGAAATATTGATATATTATCATAGGTTTACATCATATTTCTATAGACAGGAATAATATTTATTGAATTTATATCCAAATGCGTCGATGTATACATAAAGAGCGCTGGATACTCTGATGTACTGTGTTTTCAATCCATACAGCAGAATGAGGGCGCTCTATGCACAGTTTTTTCCAAATATGAAAGCTCACGAAGAAGAACAATAACCTGTGACCTTCCAGGACGTCACTGACATAAACACAGCTAACGTTAGCTTTCAGAGATCGCTATAACATGCAGATAAAGATGTTTTGAAGACAATAAACATGATTGCAATGATATTTGATTTACCTGTGTTCTTCGAGCCATGTCAGGTATTTTTATAATAATAGATTATATGTATAATGCAATGCTAATCGATATAGACTTTACAAACATGCAGAATACCATAAACTCATTTATTTTCTGTCTGATTTTCTTTTCTGAAGCCAAATAAGCTCATAGAAGATTATTTAAAACACTCGACTTGCGCTATAAAGTAAGTTTGGAGCATAAAACAGGGTTTTAATCTCATAAATTGTCGTGTATTGATGGTGTGCTAAGCTAACATGCTAGCTAGCTCTCTAGTTGCACCTGCCATCTAGCTGTTATTTTTTATGATTTTTTTTCTAAATCGGAATGCTTACTGAAATATTTCTTTATTTGAGAAAGGCATTTGATACAGTTTCAAATGTGAAGTGAAGATTATGAAAGAAATTAGGGGGTGAAACACCGTGATTAGCCAGTCGTTAGCGATTATAATGGAGACAAAGGAAAATAATATTTATGGCCATAAGCCGGCTGGAAAGGTGTAAATGTGAGCAGGAGAGAGTGACACTGAATGGGGCTCGTTTGCACCACAAAACAATAGAGACAATAGACTGAATAGATGCTAATAGATGACAATAAACACAAGTTTGCATTTTAGAGTCAATTCAAAATAAAGTCATTTGAGATGATCTTGAAAAACATTTAACAAAATACAGAGTTTTAGACTTATCACCTTCAAATTTTAAATATAACATGGTCAGACATGTGTCTTTAGCTGGAGTGCATTTCTAGAGTGCTGACGGGCCAACTTCAATTTAATTTTCATGAAGATGTTTCATAAAAATAAATTTCTAATAACTTACACAACTTTGAAGCTATTCATATTTTTTTTTTCATTATGACAATAATTCATTCTACATTTCCAATAAAGTGCCAGGTGTCAGCTTTCAAATGAGACCATACTTGAGCTTTTAGGACGAAGGGTCAATGAATTGAATCTTTTTTAGGTTGGGTATGCAATTTCTGGGGATTTTTCAAAAGTGGCGCTGAAGGCTAACAGGTTAAACCATGTAAAGTGATAAACAGAAGCTCACATGGGCAATAAATGTGTTTGAAGTAGATAAAAACATTGAATTTTGTGAAAATTAAGAATTAATGTATTGAGGGGTAGTTAGTTCCATCAAATGCTAGGGGTAATTCACTTACACACGATAGTATGCTGAAACTAGTGATGGTAATATTGATTCTTCAACATTTCACGTTTGTCTTAGCCTGGCAAGCCAGACCTACATCAAGATGTTTGGTCTGGCAACTCTCCATAGACACGGCTCAATCCGAGGGGGGGATAAACAGCTGACTTTCAATTTCCCTCTGCACGCAATAGGACAGCGCTTCAACCAACCAGAGCGTTTTCCCAACAGCGGAGCTAACGTTAGTTGATAGATTCAACTTTTGCCATATCTGGCCAGCAAAACTACGAACACATCTTCCTTTTTAAGAATGACTTCAGTGCCGTTCTTTGCTCTTTTCTCAAAGAAAAACTAAACCCAAGTCCTCCAGAGTCGTGGCCAAGGCCGATTCAAAAGACTGTTTTCCAGCAGCCATTCTTTGTTTTCAAGTAGCAGGAACCGTCGCAACTCTGTCGTCATTATGTTAAGCCCGCCCCGCCTACTCTATACACGACGTGATTGGCCTGACCTAATTAGTTTTTTCCAGCTCGAAAGTCAATGGAGAGTTGCTAGACTACCTTGGTTGCAAAATATTTTTTTCTGCCGCTAGGGTGCGTCTAGATTTCTAGGCTACATTTGTCTGCTTGAAGAAGTTGAAAATGCATTTATGGATGCACATGACTTGTGTAAGGCGTATTAAACTAAAAGAAATCCAGAGTAAATGTGTAGTAACCTGTTGGAAGGATGAACTGTGTCTCTCGCTCACTTCTGGGTCTCCTGAATGTTGAGTCTGGATCATGCCACTTGGTGTCTGCAATGAAGTATAACAACAATTATCAGTCAAAAATATTCAGTACTATAACAAACTAATGATCCTACCCATTTCAGTTCAAAGAAATCCCACCTCAATCTATCATAATCACCACCTTTGGGCTGAGACTCATTGCTGAAGTCAAGGGCTGCGCCAACTTTGCATTTAAGGAACACAAATTGTAGTAAAATTAGCTAATGTGAGGACCTGGGCTTTTCATTCAAGACTCTATGGAAATATCTAAAACTGCACAATATCAGTTACCCACAAAATGAGGACATTGTTAAACACACACACACTACACGTGTCAGATCATGAAATATCAGGACGTCGTCTGAAACACAGTTCAGTCTTTCACAGCCTAAAACAAAATGAGGACATGACGACTGAACACACAAAGAGTCAGCGTTCCTGTCTTCTAAGTTATACTGTTGTAGTAAAAGAAAGCTCAGATCTCCACAGTAATGGACAGGGATCTACTTCCTTAGAAGTTAAACCATGTAAAGTGATAAACAGAAGCTCACATGGGCAATAAATGTGAGGGTGTCACGATTTCGATTTTAAATCGAAATCGATCAAAATTAATGCTCAATCTCGATCATCGAATCAAAAAATGGAATCGATGCTGCCACGCCCCATGTGTCACGTCAGCTCGGCTTGCCCGTAATAGGTAAAACTCCTTTTCTCGAGAATATTGAAGCCTTTATTTTAAAACGCATTGCAGCTGCACAGCGAGAGCATCATAGCTCGTCTGAGCGAGCTGGCTGTGCTGCGGCAACTGAACGAACCTATGGCGAGTTAGCAGTGACGTGCGGTCCGATGGGAGCGCTTGGCGCCCTGCTAACCTCGAGCGTGCCAATTTGGACGCGGCTGAAGTGTATAAATTCAGAGAAAACTCACCAAAGGACTTTAGGTTTAAATCGACTGAAGCGAAGTACCTGATATGAGCGAAATAGCACGGCAAGGCAACGCAGTACTCGTTCCCTTATCTCTAACCATGTACGTTCCCTTACGAGATCGTTCTCTCGTACTGCATTGCAGGGAGCCCCGGGACTATAATAGGTAATAGGTTATATTGTTTAAGTTTCCAATTGACTTAAGATATAAGTTATTGTTACATTATGTTGTTAATAAACGTTTTAAATTTGATAATGTAGTGTGTGGTACATTGCGAACAAAGGTCAGATATTATTATATTGCATAAAAGTCTAAAAATGGCATAGCTTGTGCTTTAAATTTATTTTATTTTTTTTAAATCGAGAATCAAATCGAACCGTGACTTTAGAATCGAAAATGTAATCGAATCGACCAATGGAGAATCGTGACACCCTTAGTTTGAAGTAGATAAAAACATAGAATTTTGTGAAAATTAAGAATTTATGTATTGAGGGGTAGTTAGTTCCATCAAATGCTAGGGGTAATTCACTTACACACGATAGTATGCTGAAACTAGTGATGGTAATATTGATTCTTCAACATTTCACGTTTGTCTGCTTGAAGAAGTTGAAAATGCATTTATGGATGCACATGACTTGTGTAAGGCGTATTAAACTAAAAGAAATCCAGAGTAAATGTGTAGTAACCTGTTGGAAGGATGAACTGTGTCTCTCGCTCACTTCTGGGTCTCCTGAATGTTGAGTCTGGATCATGCCACTTGGTGTCTGCAATGAAGTATAACAACAATTATCAGTCAGAAATATATTGTACTAGAATACAACAATAAGTTTTAATTAAAAAAGTATCAATGCATATTAGACAAAGCCAGGTTTTCTACCTTCACTTCTTTTAATCAAACAATTCGTATTTATTTTACTTTTTTTAAGAATCTTTTGCATGCAAGCACACCTCATGGTGCATAATTAACTGAACATCTATAGTCTATACAATTTCATCAGTAAAGTAATTCCACAAGGAGATATTGAGGGGGAGCATACACTCCTGAAGGGAGTTTTTAACAGATCCTATACCGTATGATCTATCAAGAGGTCTTACTTACCAGGTTACGCCATGGCCATTGAGAATCTCCATAATCGTAGGTTATTTCAGTCTCTGCTTGAATGTTTTCAATTGCAAATAAGCAAAGATGAGGTTTACCCTGGACTGTCAACCTTCTCATTTTACAATTTGGTGACTTGTGGCAATCATTCACCAGCCTTCCTAGCGAGGCATCTTCGCGGGACGCATCTATGCTAAAGTAGGAGGAAACAAAAGGTTTTTCCACAAAACAACACAAGGCTTTAGAGAAAAACTGATCTTGTATAGGCCATGACTTACCACCATGCACTATTGTTCCATTCAAAATCAAACAAGAAAGCATTTTGTTTTTCTGTGTACTTCTTCTGCCTCCTGTCCTGTTCATATTGTGATATTAACTCCCCACGGTACTCGGCGACAAACGATCCCTTTTCAATTGGTGTGCAGGTAAATACACCACGTCCTGAGGAAAAATGAATAAAATAGTGTCAAGTTATGCAACCAAAATTAGTTATTAATCGCTATTATATATTGACAAACTAAAAAATAAACAAATATCAGACTTTTTAGCAAAATAAATAATATATGAGTGTTAATGTTGTACAGTGGCAGGTTAAGTCGGCTAATGCTGTGTACTGTAACAGTTGCTATCATATTTATAATATTTAAGTTTCGACCACATATGACATACCTTTAAAGTCACTGATCCACTTGACCTTAAAACAAGGTTTTTCACGTCCAGATAAAATAAACTGAATAGCCTCAGCCTGAGGACTAAGTCTGGTTCTCCTTTTTGACATGCTCTTCGGCCATGCACGTGCTCCTCAATTAGCAAAGATCTAACTACATAGATAATAAAGACAAAAAAGTCAGCAAGACAAGTACCAAAAAAGACCCATACTTGAATAAAATAGGATGTATAAATGGTATTACCCTGCCCATAAAAAATAATGTAACTTTAGCTTAACATTAACGTTACTCATTTTCTCACCAATGCATGTCATTAACTTTAGCTAATTAGGCTAATTGATTGATGCTAACACTGTGCAACTGCAGCTATGTAGTGTAATGCAAAGAATAAATTTATGTTAAAAAACGGTAAAATTTAACATATACTCAAAGAATAACTTTCGTTGTGGTTGAAAATGAAGAAAAGTAACGTTAATTAACTTACCACTTACCAGGCCATGCCTGAAGAGACTGCAGCAGCAGCAGAGACGGTCGCTGGCTGTGGGTATGCGGGAAAAGCCGGCACATAGTCCAAACTTGTGCACTTCACTTGTCCAAACAGATAACCGGACGATGGGAGGAAAAAGTGCCACTTACTGCTGTTATTTGGCTGGTCATTTGGCCATTTAGACTCCCAAATATATATTAAACATTATTGATAGTTCGGATTATGGCATAATCAAGGTTTTCAAAGACCAGGAGAGACTCCACCTTATGTGGCAGCTCCGGACCGGGTTTTTATGCTGGCCCACCGTGGCATGATTATGCTGTTTCTGAAAGTAAGTTCTTAATATTAATTGCATTTATTTGAATTAATATGCATGTTCAGTTTGGATGTGGCTCTTATAACCAGAGTTTTGCAGTGTTAGATCTGTTTTATAGTAGTAGCCTATTTCTTATATTATGTGTGGAGTTATTCATCTAGGGTGGTTGGTAGCCTATCTGTGATATTCTGTCATGACTAAAACAAGGCATATTTAAATTCACTATCAATCTGCAAGTTCTTTTTATTTATCATTTTTTAAATACATGTGTGTTTATGTAAGCTTTTAAAAAGAAGAGTCCAGATATTCCCAGGCTATTAATGATGTTGTCCTTTTAGTTTAATAAGCTAACATTATCTTATCCAGCTGATTAATTTCAATTAATTGAGCAACTGATTCTCTTCCAAGTGAACAGGATACTTAATCAGCAGTAGTAAATTGGTGATGTTATTATTTTACTCTGGTTACATGGAATATGTTAATTACAGTAGGCTAATTCTAAACTACTAGCTTAAAAAGTTGGTGTGTATGAAAACGTTTTTTATTTTTTATTATTGAAACCAATGACTCGAATCATACAACAATAATCACAACAGCATGTACAACAAGAACTCTTCACAGGATAGATATCACATATCTTTCAAAATAACAAGTCATAAATAAAGAACAACAATCATAAATTCTTTATGTTGTGAAAACGTACAATATGAGGACCCGTTGAGTGTGTCGTCAATGTGTGTTAAAAGTGTGTTAAAGTTCCAAATCTGACCACTAGTTGGCGTATCCGCAAATGAGCAAAAAACATAAACACACTTAAACACTTCATGTCATAAAATTGTGATGTTTCAGGACTTTGGAGATTTTTGGTTTAGAGGCATTCTAGGAGCATCTACAACTGTTTAGTGAGCGTGGAAAAATGAGGACCCCCAAAATGTCCTCATTTTTCCGAGTGTCCTCATATTGCCGGTGTGTTATCATAAAAATGTCCTCAGTTGTCATGAAAACAAGAGCACACACAGTAAACACACACACACACACAGTAAACACACACACACAGTAAACACACACACACACACACAGTAAACACACACACACACACAGTAAACACACACACACACACAGTAAACACACACACACAGTAAACACACACACACAGTAAACACACACACACACACACAGTAAACACACACACACACAGTAAACACACACACACAAACACACACAGTAAACACACACACACACACAGTAAACACACACACACACACAGTAAACACACACACACAGTAAACACACACACAGTAAACACACACACACACAAACACACACAGTAAACACACACACACACACACAGTAAACACACACACACACACACACACACACACAGTAAACACACACACACACACACACAGTAAACACACACACACACACAGTAAACACACACACACACACAGTAAACACACACACACACACAGTAAACACACACACACACACAGTAAACACACACACACACACAGTAAACACACACACACACAGTAAACACACACACACACACAGTAAACACACACACACACACACACAGTAAACACACACACACACACAGTAAACACACACACACAGTAAACACACACACACACACACAGTAAACACACACACACACACACAGTAAACACACACACACACACACACAGTAAACACACACACACACACAGTAAACACACACACACACACAGTAAACACACACACACAGTAAACACACACACACACACAGTAAACACACACACACACACAGTAAACACACACACACACACACAGTAAACACACACACACAGTAAACACACACACACAGTAAACACACACACACACACACAGTAAACACACACACACACACACAGTAAACACACACACACACACAGTAAACACACACACACACACAGTAAACACACACACACAGTAAACACACACACACAGTAAACACACACACACACAGTAAACACACACACACACAAACACACACAGTAAACACACACACACACACACAGTAAACACACACACACACACACACAGTAAACACACACACACACACACACAGTAAACACACACACACACACAGTAAACACACACACACACAAACACACACAGTAAACACACACACACACACAGTAAACACACACACACAGTAAACACACACACACAGTAAACACACACACACAGTAAACACACACACACACAGTACACACACACACACAGTAAACACACACACAGTAAACACACACACACAGTAAACACACACACACACACACAGTAAACACACACACACACACACAGTAAACACACACAGTAAACACACACACACAAACACACACAGTAAACACACACACACACACACAGTAAACACACACACACAGTAAACACACACACACACACACACACAGTAAACACACACAGTAAACACACACACACAGTACACACACACACACAGTAAACACACACAGTAAACACACACACACAGTAAACACACACACACACACACAGTAAACACACACACACAGTACACACACACACAGTAAACACACACACACAGTAAACACACACACACACAGTACACACACACAGTAAACACACACACACACAGTAAACACACACACACAGTAAACACACACCGTAAACACACACACACACACACACACATTAAACACACACACACACACACACACCGTAAACACACACACACACACACCGTAAACACACACACACACACACAGTAAACACACACACTCACAGTAAACACACACACACAAACACACACAGTAAACACACACACACACACAGTAAACACACACACACACAGTAAACACACACACACAGTAAACACACACACACAGTACACACACACAGTAAACACACACACACACACACAGTAAACACACACAGTAAACACACACACACACACACAGTAAACACACACAGTAATCACACACACACACACAGACACACAGTAAACACACACACACACAGACACACACACACACAGTAATAAACACACACAGTAAACACACACACAGACACACAGTACACACAGTAAACACACACTCACACAGACACACACACACACACACACACAGTAAACACACACACACACAGTAAACAGAGTGTATTACAGTTTTTTTCGATTGCTAAACGACAGTGAGCACAACTGGAGCTACATGTGCATAACTCTAACTACAGTCTGCACAGCCGCAGTTCATGTGGACCAAACTCTAGTTCGTTTTTCATTGCTTGAACACAGTTTTCAAAACTCTACACACTCATCCCATGACTTTAACCACAACCTGCACAACACTGTGGATTTACAGCA